>NW_026623354.1:863671-865896 GCF_030028575.1 Malurus melanocephalus
TTAATTTCTTCATTATCTTGGCAACGTTTGGCCATAAAAATAACTCTTGGCTGAAGTGAACATTGTAAAATGTTAGAGCAATGGGGTGTCTCCTGGCTTCCTGGCAGATTCTCTTCTAATTGCTATTTGCTTCTAATAGTAACTATGTGGATACATGAGAAAACTTCGGGATTACTGTTAATGTTCTTCTGAATCAAGATTGGTCAGAATTTTGAATATTTCAAACCTTGCTTTTTTTTGAGAAAATTAGTAACTATGACAGGAAAATAAGTGCAAGAAGTTTAGTCAGTGGGTTGGGTAGATGGTCTGCCTCTTACTCAAAACAGGAATTATTTTTATACAGGTTTTTGACCTTTGGGATTTTATATCCCGAGTGGCATTTACAGCCATATTTAGATGAGATGGTGATACAAGGAACTATATCATGTCTTCTGTTTGTATCAAATGCCAACTGGATTTTCTATCAATTCTTAATTTTAAGCATGGTAGCAGACCTATTTATGGGCAGAACTTTGGATGCCATCTGTGAAGTARCCTGAGCATTTCTAATAGAGTATATGCCTGTCTCATATGATTTTGTCCAACCATGATATTAAAATAGGAARTGTGAAATGCCTGTAATATTCCAGATAAGAGAGGTGAAGCTACATTTCTTTCACTTCATTTCTTTTCAGTACGTTTTTTCCAGGTCAGTGGAGGATATTGTGCTATTTGCAATATCTTTTAAAAGGCACTGATTTCCAAGTTGAGATGGAAGACCACTGCCACCTGGAAAATATTGGCAAGATTTGAACTGTTAATTGGTGTAGCGATTCTGTAAAAAATCYGGAGTTTGCTGTTGAACTCTGTAGATTGACTTGACTCCACTCAATTTTATAGGAAGTTTTCATAAATATTACATGTAAATCCATCTGTGCAAAACTAAGTAGCATAAAAACTTTATTAGTTGTTGATAACTTTGGAATGTTTGGAGGTAATACAGTGCTTAGTAGTGGTGTATTTCTTTGCTTAGATCAAAGGCAATCAGCATTTGGATTGTTTTTTTTTTTTGGTGATAGGGCTTATAATCACATATTTTAAGGAATATATATATACATGCAATCAGAAGAAAAATCTGAAGACAAAAGTCAGAATGGCTTTTTCAAGATCCATTCTATGCCGCTATACTTTCAGTAGTGTTATTTTCTCCATTTCTGTATCAAGCTTTTAAATGAAAATACTCCAACCATTTGTGCASTGGAGAGATTACTGTGCCTGTTATTCACATTATCTCTTGGACTCTATTCACCTATAATTCTGTGAATCATTTTGTCAAAAAAACTTAAAATGGATCATTTTGACATGTGCTGTTACTGGAAACTAAAGGGGAAAATTTCTTTACATGAAGAAAAAGTAGAAAGCTCTTTTCTCTATGTGTGTCAGTACTTTTTGGATTTAATATTTAGAACCATGAGGAGGAAGAAAACCTCTTGTTTTAGTGTCTCTAATTTGCAGTGCTGGTGTCTGGCAACTGCTTAGTTTTAACCAACACAAAAAATGCYTCCACGTTGTAATTGCTTGAATGACTTGCATTATTGTATACAAAATTAATGCAACTGTCATGATGGAGACCATGGGTACATGGGAGTTTTAATTTTTTCTACTACTGCCTTTGTGTTAGTGCTTTGTAAGGTGAATGAATAATGAATATGAATATTCAGAAACTGTTGGCATAGTTRAGTAATAGAAAAAGGGCTGTTATGAAAAATGCAGGAGTTTTTTTGAAGACCTTTATCACAAATATACACAAACAGAATTTCTTCTTTTCTTGTGGAGTTCATTGCTGTTTAAGTAAGGTTCCTCACTATGCAGTGTGGCCAGAARTTACTATCTTTTAAGTGAATTCTTATATCAGAGAAACAAAAAAAGATTTTCCTGCTGAGTGATTATAAATGACATTTTCCATGCAGCAATTTCCAGCTGATGYGAACTGCATTGATCCCACATAATGCTGCCTGATACTGGCAGAATTGGATTTGAAGTTCTACACTTGAGCAGGCATGATTAACCTCAGGRAGGTGAACTAGAGTAAAACCATTTGGTTCTTTTGTGGAGGAAGTTTGCAATCTTGGGGAATTACAGGTTGTACACAAATCAGCATAAAAGCAATTCTTCTGCTACTTCCATTCAGGAGAACTGGCCACATTCAGGAGAACTGGCCACATTCAGGAGAACTGGCCACATTC
>NW_026623354.1:865906-1109881 GCF_030028575.1 Malurus melanocephalus
CATTCAGGAGAACTGGCCACATTCAGGAGAACTGGCCACATTCAGGAGAACTGGCCACATTCTTTATGTTAAATAATTCTGTGGTTGCTGTGCTGGTCAGACTACGCTGGACAAGTGGGTACCATTTTGAGATGCAGATGAATTGGAAAAGTTCTAGAGGAAGGATGTCTAGAAAATKACYTATGAGGAATGCTAGATTAAATAGRTTTGTTTAGAGAAGAAAAGCCTGAAGGTAGATGGTTGTAAAAGATGAGTAGAAAGAGGAAGAATGTTACCTGATTTCCAGGTCTGCATTGAGGAAATATGTTTAAGTAAGAAAAAAAGGTGAATTAGACATTTGGAAATACTTTCTAATAATAAGTCAGCGCTGAAATAGATTGCCTAAGAAGATAGTAGGCTTCTGTCATTGGAATTATTAAAATCAGATTAGACAAAAAAGATTTCAGTATGGTTGGGGTAGGTGTGAAGGCATGTTGTAACTGAAATGGCAATTTAAGAGCTTTTGGGTAAAAAAAAGTCAAGTACTACTGTAGTACTTGAAGAAAATTCTTGAATAGTTCATGCAGTATATTCACTTTTAAATTTAAAATAGAGTAATTATTGCATTTAATATTATTATACTGCTTTTATCTTCTGCATCTGGTTTGTGTATCACGTCTTCGTAAGACTGTGCCCACACTTTCTTATTTCAAATCACTTTGTAGTTTCCCTCAGAGTCACACATTAAGATATCCTATTCCAAAAAAACCAGTCCTGGTCGATGTTCTGTATGTTTATATAATGCAGCCTAGGCAAGAGAACAGATTTCTTTTATGTAAGTGAAAATACATTGCATAAGGAAGATGCCATGWAAGTTTGGACTTCTATGCAGCATCYTTTGAGTTTTGGGGACTTATTACACCAATATGCTATAGAGTAATAACCATTTCTAGAAACATAGTATTACTGCTGGAGTAAATCTTAAATTAATGTTTTGTACCAATCAGAGTTTATCCCAGCTAACTTAGTGCGAGTTTTTAACAGAAAAACTAAGTTAAGCTACTTAAGCTTCTTGAAATGCAGGATATATTGTTATGGGGAAAGATTGTTTATGCATTCTAATCTTGACTTTTCTGGGATTTTTGGATTGTTTTGGAGCATGGTTTTGTTTAAAATAATTTAGAAGGATGAACTCAGGATGAACTGAATTAATCACTAGGTTTTGCACTTTATAACAGAAACTGCTACTTTGTCAGTGAATAAACTGAAACCTATTTAAGAGCAGGCCTGTGATTACTTGGCATGTGAAAAGTTGTCGTGAATGTCCTTATTGTGTTTCTAAATATACCTCCTATTAGTGCAAGGCAGTAWGTAACAAGTAGAGGAGTGTGATTGGCATATGCAAATATTTTTAATGTATTAAATATTTATTCCTCTTGATTAGTCATTGAAGAAAAATTAGAACTACAGCATGTTCAGTATATCCTGTTTTCATCTGTGCTATGAAAAGAATTAGCCAACAGCAWGTTATACAATAAATGTAAAAATACAGGAAAATCAAAAACAATTTTACATCTTTGTTGGGTGCGAGTCAATGCTTTATGCCTGGAAAAGAAAAATCTGGCTTTGTGGGTTTTCTAGACCATGTTGTTTTTCAGATCTTCCTTTAAAAAAAAAACTGAAAAACCTCCTTAGTCTGTCCCTTAATATTTTGGTATGAGAAATGGCCTCTTAATCACTTCTGCATTTCTTTCTCACTGATTCAGGCTTGTGCTGTCAGGTGGCCTGAAATTTTTCCCCTCCTTTATTAATATATTCAGCTGATCTCAGATCTGTGCAGTCCCTGCTGTAAATGTTAGGCACAAGGTATCAAGCAGGAAAGGTTGCCAGTGCTTCTATTTATGAACAACTTGATCTGATAACTTTGAAGCACAATTATTGATTTGTGTTTCCTTTTAATAAAACATATTTTCATAGAAGATGAAAAGGAGATGGAGCAAAATTTTTCAGCAATGGAGAGAAATAGCTCTTGACTGGCACTTCAGTACTGATATTGAGGTGAATCTGTATAGCAAAATATGGTCTATATTATATATTKAGATATATCTGAAGTAGGAATTGCAAAGTAATCCAACATTTTATAAAATTATCAGTAGAAATGCAACACTAAGTAGTCTAGACATAAATTAATTTCTTCATAACTCTTTATTTAATAGTGAATATTTGTAATGTTATGAATGTACCTTATGCTCTGTTTCTCCTCAAGCACCTGCAYTGTAAATCAGACCTCTGTCCTTCTACCAGCAGTTTTGTGGATCTTCATGTTCTCCTGATGACAGAAAATAGCCAATGAATTTTCTGGTTTAAATTAGTGCCCCTCTCTGAAAGATTTGGCGAAATTATTTTTTGCAGGAAGATACAGGAGATGACAAGACTGCGTTTTTCACAGATCTATAAATATTACAGCAGGAAAGGCCATTTTAATAACCTGCTCTGACGTCTTATGTATTGCAGGGCATAGATTTCATCTGACTACTCCTTCACTTTGGACCAATTCTAATTTCTGACTGAACTGGAACATACTTTTTTCTTTTTCTGAAATGCATCAGTCTTGGTTTAAAATCTCTGCAGTGGTAAATATAACATTGCTGTTGTACGTTTGAACTCAGTTATACTTGTCATTATTTTATAGCAGTGGTAATATTGCAGGTGAATGTAAATAAATATCCCTTTTTTGCACGTTTTAGTTTCCCTGTGTTGGCTTTAGCCCTTGCATTTCTGGTGTGTCTGCCTGCYAAGTGGAACACCCTGTAGTGTCACACATCTTTCATGGCAGCTATTGCTGACTGATTACCTTGGTGAGTGACTGATCTGTCACTGGTGCTTCTGAATGCTTTAAAATGTGCAGCATCCTGACTTCTTTCTATTGTTTGGTAGGTCTGTTTTAGAGTATACAGAGATGGGAAATGTACTCTTGGCATGCACCCTCTAATTTTTGATAGGCTTTGATTATAACCCTGCCAGCTAGGAAAAAAATATTGTTGTGTTTGTGAAAGCTGGTGTGCAATTTAAAATGACAKTAAACAGATCAGCTACTCCCATGTGTGCTTTGTTTAGAAGGTTGGAGTTTAGGTGGGATAAACCTGTGGTGCCTGAGCAGGCCACACAAATTGTTCTGGTTTCTTCTCATCACTGAGGCTTTCTCTGCAGGGAGCAAGGAGTGGGGTGCAACATGCAGGCCCTTCTGTGAGTGTACAGCTTGAGTCATCTGGATTTTGGTTACTTGACAGAATCACTGTTAGTCACAAAGGAAAACTGTGCTGATGAATACCTGYCTTTATATGAAAGGGAATATTGCCCTTGATTGGGCAAGGGGTTACCTGAAAGTGGTACTGCTTATCTTTATTAGTTATGGGATTTGGTATTTGCTAACACATGGAAAGAAAAATAATACAGAAAAGTTCTTGGTATGAATCAAGAAACTTAAAGTAATTCCCAYATGTCTTGCTATGTATTTATTTTAAATAGAACAATCCCGTATCTTAAAATTTTCTACAATCATTATTGCAAAGCAATACTGTGCTCTTATTTATTTACTTTTTTCCTCAACAGAGTGAAACACTGTTTCAAAAGCAATCTACTCTTCCAAAAGAAACTACTTATCAAAAAATTATCAGCCTAGGAGACAAGGGAAATAGTTTGTACTTTACTAGTACCAAAGGGCTGATSTAATAAAAACAACTCTTGTAAGTCACCTCCATTGCACTATACAACTACTGAGAAGGCAATGGTCATGACTGCAAATGAATACTTGCAGTGTTTCACTCTTCTTCCTGGAAAAGAAATGTTCTAAGGATTGCTAAATAAGATTTTACTTCTGTATGTTAATCATATGACAGCACTGAAATGATTTTCACTGGAATCTTATGTATTACTGCCTTTTAGTTAAAAAAATCACACAAAGCAGAAAAAACAAATGTTTTTTTTTTCTTGTTCCATGATACTTATTCTTAATGATTCTCTTTCAACAATGTAGTGAAAGAAATGAGGATGTATTTATATGTGTTGTAATATTTTCAAGAGTAGGATGGTCTGTTTCCCCAGTGGAATAAGGCCACCAGGGATGTGTATTATAACCTGAACATAATCATAAAAGAGGCAGAAAATGGAGTGGATTAGTGAAGTTACAGTGTGCTAAAGATACCAGGCTTTTTCAGAGAGTTTTTATGTTAATAGATTATTGAATTTCATCTRCTGTTTTATCACTGCATAGATTAATACMAAGTAATATATATGAATGGATGAAAAAGGTTCTCTTTCTACATTAAATGAATTCCTATATGTGATGAATATTGAGCTATCTATTAGCACTCAAAAAAAAAGCTACAGCAGCTATTTCTGTTTCAAATGTCAGAATAGTAGTTGTTGAAAGAGCAAATAAAATCTTAAATGGGAATAGAGAATAAAATGGGAATAATATTGCTACTCTAAAGATTCATGGTTCACTTGCATCTTGAATGCAATATGCTGGTCTCTGTGTTGCATCTCAGCAGGCCCTAGGAGAATACAAAAGATATATTAAAACCAGGGAGCAAGGATTTCTCAGGTTGGAAAAAGGAGCAGAGGAGGGAAAGAAGGAAATAACACAGATCATTAAATTTTGAGCAGTAAAAAGCATGAACCCAAAGGCACAGCTTGGGACTGAGGGTGTCCCTGAGCTGTGAGTCATTGAAGGTGGTGTAATGTTGTGTGGATACCTGTAGGGATTCAAACTCCTTCCTTGGTAATCACTGGAGACCACTGGGAAGAGACAGGGTACCAACTAGGAATAAGGAAGGAACAGGCTGACAGATATGCTTATTGAAATTTATGTCTTAATTTGTCTTGATCTAGARGAGTTTTCCCATGGCTGGTGTTGTCTAATTTCAGAAGTAAGTTGTAAGGCAATGACAAAGCAAATAAGCAAACCAAACCAAAACGCTCTTAAACAAAACCCCCTTGTGCTGGCTTGGATCCATTTCGTGTGAAGAATAATTTAAATTATTTGCCACTGAACTAGAAAAAATACAAGTGAATGCCTGGGGAAAGAAAGCAAATCAATGATACAGAAAAATCRGAATTCAAGTTTTTATGAGCACAAACAGTGTGATGAGAAATAAGAAGAGAGACTTGACTGTTTTCCCTACCCTCAATTTTCTTTCCACCCAGAAAGATTCTATTGGCATGTTGATGATGTGTGTTCAGTTGTGTGTTTATTACAGAACTGTTTTTCCTTTTGTAGGTTAACAGAACCTTCTGGATATTTAACAGATGGACCTATAAATTATAAATATAAAACAAAATGTACATGGTTAATTGAAGGATAGTAAGTATCTATTTTCATTGCGTAAATTTTYTGACAGTTTGGTACTGTGTGTTCTAGAGATCAAAAGAATTCCTCAAGTAGAAACTGCATCTGGATACAATATGAACAGTTTTGGTGTTTTGTTAGTTTGTTTTGTTTTTTTTCAAATATTATATAGTATTAAAAAAGTGGGATTTTCAGGGTTGCTCAGAGTTGGCCAAATTCCTTTSCTGTTCAAATTCCTGGCAAAATTAGGCTGGCTATTTGATCAGTGCTGCAGGCTCTCAAAACCCAGTGATAAATTTGTTGCGTGTTTGAGTACCTTTWCGTAAGTTCCAAAAGTAGTTACAGCATTATTTAACACTTTACCTGACTTATCTTATGTAACTTATATCAGTGATAAATGAGGAATTGCTTCAAGTCCAGAGTGAGAAGTTAGTGCTTCTATAAAGTATTTTCTTTTGCATTCCACAGTTCCTCATGTACTTACTTTTAAAATAGCTTTTCCCTGCAGTTTAGGTGTTTCCTGCCTGTTGCTGATTTGAGACACATGCATTAGTATGGCTAAGTGTTAATGGCACAAATTGGTTACATTTCAGTGGGATTTCTCTGCCCCCCAGGGTATGGATCAGGATTTTGCTGATCTAGTTCTGAGTTCTGYTAACATTCTAGAAGGAAATTAACCCCTTCCGTATTTCCATGTTGTCATAATCTCAATTACCTTAGATATCTACTCTCTTGCTGTAATTCACAAATGATGTGTCTGATCTAATTTTGGTCTGCTTGTATGCAGACAGTAATTTAAACAAAACAGCAGTGAAGTTATGGGTAATTAGAAAAACCATTTAAATAGAAGCTTTAATAAGRGTAGCTGAATATCTTTCTGACYTAGCAGCCTTCTCTTTTTACTCAGSCTAGCTCAGGAATATTTGCACTGCGCTGTGCTAAAGTGGAAACACGCCTCAGGACCACAGCAAACTCTGCTTTGAAGTTYCTCACTGCATTCCTCCTGTTCTCAGGAGAGGTAGATTGGGTAGCTGGAGGAATCAATGTGCTGCACACTCAGGGGAGGAGAAAACAACTCAGTAACACCGTGCAAAATGTCAGCACACCAGGAAGGCACATATGTGTATAATGCTCAGTCTTCAAAAATGAACAAAGAGCTTTCTCCAAAGGATCTGTCACAAAACCCTATGTGTTTTCCAAACTGACAAATTGCACTCAAGCCTGTCAGTAGCGAGGAGAACTAGAAGAAAATAATCATTATGTTTCATGGAATATATGTCTGGTAATTTTGTGGTATGTGAAAATTCCCCTTTCAGAAAGTTAACAGGTCCATTTGGACCTCAGCCAAAAACTGGTGATATTTCCTGCGTGTTGGCAGACGGGAGAAGGCAGGCACTTGGACTGACATTGCTTGCAATTTTAGATTCATGTTTGAAGATTTTAATTTTCAATAATTAGTGTAACACTGGAAAGAGGATGTGTAGGTGATTTTATCTTGAAAATTCTTTGAAGTTCATAGTCCTGACATTGTAAAGTAAAGCTAGTATATTAAAATGAGATATTTTAATTGCTCTCAATTTGTGGCTCTGAATACTGATAAAATCTGGTGAACTTAAGCCTCTCATTAACTTTAGGGATTATTAGTCTTGGACTGAATGTGTTATTTTTAAATTTTCTAAGATAAAGTAAAATATTTGCTTGCCCTGGCTTTTGTTATTTAACACTTTGAAATGTTTAGTTACTACTCAACATGTTTTAATAGAGTTATGTCAGCGTGATCAATTCTACTGTGAGTTCTTTATCTTGTGAGCTCAATAATTCTGTAAATAATGTTTTACATCAATGTTCTTCTTTTTTCAGCCCAAATGCGATACTAAGATTAAGATTTAATCACTTTGCCACAGAATGTAGTTGGGACCATATGTATGTATATGATGGAGATTCAATATATGCACCTTTAATAGCAGTATTTAGGTGAGTGTATTTATTTAACTTTCTTTATTAACTTTCTAACTTTCTAATGTATGGACATTTTTAGCTATTGGGGGGAAAATTGCAAACCTTAGAGGCTTTAATATATTAACCAGCTTGCTTTCTTATCTTAATATTATGGGAATATGTATGTAAAGTTGTATTAGAATGCATTCCAAAACATTACACTTTTGGTTAGATAATCATGGCATAAATCCGTTACTTTTGCCTGGAGTGTTGGTGCTTACACACAGGCATTTTCCTTGGAAACCCCTGTCATACCTTGCAGAGGAATGGATGAGTTTTATACATATTTTATGATCTGTTTTTGAAAAAGAAGTTTTATAATTATATTTATGAATCATCTTGTTTATATAGTTAGCCAGCAGAATACCTAACTCTCTCTTCCTTATTTTTTTCTCCAATTATGCCAAAGATTGCTTAAAAACATTTTTCTCCTTCTCTTTTTCCAGTGGTCTAATAGTCCCTGAAGTGCGTGGAAATGAAACTGTYCCTGAAGTGGTTACTACATCTGGCTATGCATTACTACACTTTTTTAGTGATGCTGCATATAACCTAACAGGATTTAATATTTTTTATTCGTAAGTATTTTTTTAGGAAGTAATTACCTTTGCTTTTTTTCAATAATGTAAGAGTTATACATAATGGTGTGTTTCTAAAACCAGGGAGCTGAGATTGTAATAAATTATTAAGATATGAGTTAGGGGAAGAATCTCCTAGAGACAGAGTATGGTTTTTTTGAGTGAAGTCACATGGCCATTCCAAGAGTGTTTTTCCTATGCCATATGGAAGTAGAATGTATCCCCTCCAGTGTTTATCCAACACATATAGCTGTCATATGGACTAGAAGGAAGATTGTATCTGCTGTCATGTCAGTTCCTTTCTCTTAAACTAGGATCATCTGTTGCTTGAGTTTTCTTGCTGAATTTACTATGGCTTTTGAAACCTTCCTGGCAATTCCACTTGGATTTTTGTACCAGCCAGAAAGATTTTATTCCCTTTATTTTCTTCTTCTCGGTTATTTTCGCCTCCTGTTTTCCATCTCAGTCTGCATTCTACCTTCATAGATCTTATCTGCACTGTCTGTCTTTTAGTTTCTCTGATGGTAAAGTCTAATGTGATATAACCATGATTGTTGTTGTCCAGGCTTGGACAAAAAAATCTTGCCCTTTTCTGTGTCAGCTGCTCTAAAGATGCATCCAGCAGACCTGAGCTTTTTCCTTCTTAAATGCACCAGTTGTTTGCAACTTCTGTCTCATTTGGGATGTTCATGGGACACAATGAAACRTCTCTTTGTATTGGGTGCTTTGGTTCAAGAGGGAATTGCTTGGTCCTGTTGAATCTGTTGCTTCATGTCATAGTTTTTCCAGTATTGAAGAGATGCCTGTTCCTTTCTCTCAATCCCTTCAGATTCTGAAATACMAATTAATGGGATGTGGTGGCCAGCACTGCTTTTCTTATCTGGAAGTACATGTAATATTTTTGTCATATTCTATATTAGTTTAAAATTGCTATTTGTGTTTCTGACCATAGATTTGCTCTTGGCACAGTACTTGTTAAATTGTCTGTGGGAAGATYATTGCTGTAATTTTCAGCAGATTGCCCACCTTTGACCAGATAATAAATAGCTGTACAAAGTTTGGGAAACCTCACTGCATATATTGCATTGGAAATGGCAGCCTAGTAGACTGRGTATTTTTAATTTTTGTCAGTTGACATCAGTAAAATGCAATCACCTGGCAGACTTTCTGTTGTAATTAGATACATTTTTCAGTTATCCCTGAAGCTTTTATTACACTTTTTTTATTTGTCTTGGGAGCAAATGGCAATAAGACTTGGCATTCTTAAGAAATGAGTATATGTGCTCTGCATTCTTCCATTACTTGGTAATGTGGTGCATGCTGCTTATCATTACCTAATTTTTTTTTGTAGATTTAAAATAAATWAAAAAATTGCCAGTTTTTGATTCCATTACATATGTAACTCAYGAAATTCTGTGTATTTTGTTGTTCCGTATCTTTTATTGCAATGGATACTTTAAAAATATTTTTTAAAATGAACCAACAGTAACATTTTTTATGATAAAGAAGTACTTACAATTACTTTTTTATGGCTGCATTAACATTGTTTCTGTCACAGGTCTATTGCACTCTGCTTCTGTTRCCCTCTTCCTTATTTTTCCATTTCATCTTGATGGACCACTTATATTCCTTTATTTTGGGGAAGACAGAAACACAAAATCTGTGATTAAAGTGCCATTCCAGCAGCAAACAACTGTAATTACTCCAGAACAGTYGGAGTAAATTTTGTGTTCCTTGGAGTCAGGCAACTTGCTTCCAATTCTGCTGATCCAGTTTTTCTCATTTTGTTTGAATCCTTAATGAACCAGTTGGAGTGGGAAATGGTCTAATTTCAAACTCATATCTCTCCTGCAGGAAAAAACTTAACTGTTCACCTTCCTGCAGAAGAAAGAAATTGAGCTGTTCACCTTCCTCACCCTCCCTGTGAGGAGGATACAGCTGTTAATGCCATCAATGGATTWAATGCCATGTGTGTTACCAGGCTAAACCCCTATGATGTCTGCAGTTCAGATGTGGAATTTTCTATTTTAGCAGTGTAACAGAATCAGTCCTTTGAGATGTGAGTCTCTAGAAGACAAAAATGTGTCTCCTGACTGTCSTACCACAACTCCATCTTGTCAAAGGCCAGCCTTGAGCAATTCTTTGCTAACTTTTAACAGTTCTTTCTTCATTCAGTACAAACAAGGAAGACTATGAACAGTATCTGTCTYTCACATCTGCAGGGAGTGGTCTGTATTATAATCAGACATTTGTAGTAACACTTTATTCTGAGTTTCAACCCAACCCTTTGCTGTGAGTCATCAAAAAAGTTTCAAATCCTTTTTGGACTTCAATCAGGCGTGTACTGCCTGAGTTCATGGAAACTCTTGGACCCACATACTTCCACGTTCTCCATCTCCCCTCATATCCAAGGAGTTGCCTGCATTTCTGGAATCACTTTGCTTAATTTTGTGTGTGATCTCATGGTCTTTTAGGGTATATCACAGAAATGCTTACTCCCATAGCAGTCACAGACTCCTTTCAGCCTAAGCTCTCCCGTTTTTGCATCTTAGTCTGCAGAGTTAAGGTGGCTCTTTTATTAAGGATTCAAAGCATGAAGTGCTGCTTGTAAGTAGTTTCAGGATATTAACCATTTTGTATTTTTCCTTACCTGTTTTTCCCTCTTTAATTCTCCCCAGGTGTTACGCTGTTATACTGTTTATAGTGAGSACCAAAGCTACTCAGGAAAACCCCTTAACTGTATGCCTGTGGTGGAGAGTTTAAACTCAGTCACTTGTAGTGTGGCTGTTCCTAGTGGTAAGAAGTATTTGAAGGGACTGAGTATTTATACTGGAGCACAGGAGAAAAGTAGGTGGTGATTTGCCCAGGCAGGGGATGTCATTCTGCTCAATATCAATACTTCTGGATGCAGTGCAAGGTATTTGTGATCCTGAGTGCATCACAGRCTTTGTAACACTGGATCAACACCTTGTGGACTTGTTTGCCAGTAAAATAATCATTAAGCTTAGGTTTTATCAGTATACAGATTTTTTTCAAGGTAAAACATGCTTTAGCTGACACATATTGTTGGAGTACTGTCAGATAAAACCACASTCATCAGCTTGTGGGTCATCATTTTCCTTATCTTACATGTTTTGGTTTTTTTTTTTTCAGAATTAATTCTTGCCCCAATAACTGCTCAGAACATGGAAAGTGCACAACCAGTCTGTCTGTACCGAGCCGGGTGTACTGTGAGTGTGACAAGTACTGGAAGGGAGAGGCCTGTGATATTCCCTATTGTAAAGCCAACTGTGGCAGYCCAGATCATGGGTACTGTGACCTGACAGGAGAGAAGCTCTGTGTTTGCAATGACAGCTGGCAAGGTAAAGTTTTCTTAGTTTAGTGTTGAGCTAGATTTGGTTTTCTTCCCCACTCTTTGAATGGCATATGATCACATCATATTTTTAGTGTTGCCTGAAGTAAGTATCCATTGTCTGTTTTTTGTTGGGTATTATWTTTATCAGCCTCTCAATGAAAATGGAACAAAAACAGCTTTGTTATAATGGTACAAGAGTGTCTGTGTGGACTAATGGATGTACTGTAAGCATGTGCTGCAGTTTCACTCCCAGTACCATAAATCATTGTTTCTCATTGCACATAAATTATTTAAGATCCTAAAATGTTTAATTCACTTACTAYAATTATGCTAGATGCTTGTGGATTTTTGTTTTTATCGTTTAGGATTTTATTACAAGTCTCAATTCAATTAGCTTGTTATGCATAGGAATGGCAATTTCTATTCTCCAGATTACTTAGCTGATATGCTCTCTTCCCATGACTTCCTGCCTCTACTTCTGTTTTATTGCTGTTTCTTTTGGCATGTCAAAGGAAATGACTTTTTAACTCCTTTAGCTGTCACACCTATTGCTCTACAGGCACTATGAGATTTAATACACTTCCCTGCTTAATAATTAATGAGTTGTTCATTAAAAGGCAGTCGGTGCAGCCACAGAAGGGAAGTGGTTTAGCAATATGGTCATTGAATGGAAGCAGTGTAGACTTATTACTGAGTCCTTTAAAACCTTCCAGGACTGTARTGCACAAAAAGATCCTGAAAGCTTAATCTCTGTCCAGAGGCTGTGARTAGAATTTGCAGCAGGAATATCACCCTTTTATTGCTATTTTAGTTGTACATGGATTCCTTTCAATGTCAGATTGCTGTGTACAAAATGGGGAAATGTCACAAATCTTTAGGGGGATGCTTTTTAAGCTGTACCTTCAGATACACTGCTAAAAACTTAATTAGGTGTTTTGAGCATAAAATAATATAAAAAAATATAACTTCCACTGCTAGTACCTTCCTTTCACCTAGCATTTCTGTACGTACTGGCTTCTCACTCTTTCCTGCTGTGCATAGGAACTTGTAAAGATAATTTSCTTCATCATTCCTTGGATTTTGACTGAACCTTTTGATTGAAATAGATTTCAATTAATTTTTAAGAATTCTGTCACAGATGARATGGCTTAGATACATAATTGCTTTCCCTTACTAAATACCAAACCTTCCTTAASCTCTCTGGGAGACTACTTTCTTCTTTATTTCTTGATTTATTTATGCCTATGTTCTCTATAGTTTCTGCACTGATAGTATCTTCTGTGTGGGTTATTTGCAATACTGGAATCCTAAATTTTTCTTTTGCTGTCTGACAAGTTTTTCTTGTGTTTGATAATTCAAACCTAGYAGCTGAAGAGTCTTGATCTGTATGTTTCTGGAGACAATTTCATGTTTCATTTTTTATGACCATTTTCTTTTTATCTTTTTTTTTTTAGTAACTTTAGTATCTGTATTAAAAAAAAAAAACATTGAAATGCATTGATTTGGATGTATAATAATTAGAACCCATGATTCAGAGCATAAATCCCTGAATTTCCTGTTTAATGGCATGYAGTGTTTCTTTTACAATGGTGACATCTTGTGGTTACTGTGGAAGGAGCAGCTCTGAAGAACTTTTCACATTGAAAACAAGTATTCTGAGAAAAGAGAATACTTTTGGGTATTCTCTAGGATGGAATAATTTTTTTGAGTAAAAAGTAGGATCCTCTCATTAATAGATACATTCCACAAGATGTAATACAGGGATCTTGTAGATAGTTGCAGCTGGCTGCTAGTTGTACAAATATAGAATAATGCCTCAATAAAAACTTTTAGACTTTAAAAACAAATAATTGACATAATTTTTATTTCTAACAGATACTGCATTTGAAAAACATGCACTAGTGAAATGTATTTTTTTTTTTAAATCAAAGGATTTTAAAATAATGCTAGTAATTTTAAATATTTCTAAGGTGGTTGGTATCATATAAGAAAAATATAGTATTTATGCAAAATCTGRTTTATTTAAAATATTCAGCCAACATTAGGGAGGCTGAACTCCTAAGGAGYTCTTCCCTTATGAGTTCTGTACCATATTACACTGTCCCATTCCTTGGTAATTTAGCCTGGTATTATCAGAATGTGTCAATGCCTGCTGATAAAAGGTTATAGATATAATTCAGAAAGGAAGAAAGAAAAGCCTAAAAGCTATTGACTTGCTCACTCTTTCTCTGCTAGGTGCATGTAAAAGTGTAATGGAGACTTGGCTAAGACAAAAGTGGTGGCTATTTCTCTATTCGACCTATTTAAGAAGTTTATAGAAAGATGCTTTACCTGTTTTCACAGTCACAAAGTTCTCTTTGATASCAGGAACACCATGCTTTGGATCTGTTTCAGGCTGTAAAGGAGCAGAGAGATTTCCAAACAATTAGAACTTCTGTGACAGATGTAAAAATTCAGGATGACTGGAAGGATAGCAAACAGTTCCACATTTTTAAGTGGGTTAAATGGACTATCTTTAAACATGGTGAAAATAGTGATAACTACTTGGTATGGACAGAAAAAAAAGAGGTGAAAGTTCTATTGAATTTAAGAGAAACTTTGATATGTAACTTGATTGATACTCTGATATCATTGAACATCAGCACTGCAAGCAAAAAGGGAYTTACTAGGGAGGAATTACAGAGTGTGTTTAAATGAGTTTTCAAGAGAGTAAGTRAAGWACCTTCAGAGAAAACCTGATCTTTCATGTGCATTTTGTTTTGGACTGCATTGTGAGATGGCTTGGAAACAGGGGAAKTGCATTCCTTTTAGAGGAAACTACACCCAAGGATGAGCTGTAGGGTTGCACATAAGGCATACCAGCCACAAACAGGCATTCAGCCCTAATCCAAAGTTAAAACATTGATAAAATCTGTGGAACATGTATAGCAAGTTGGTTCTCCCTACAGATCTGCTCCTRGCAGACAGAGATGTAGTAGAAGACCAGATTCTGAAATTAAACTAATTAACTTTGAAATAAATCCATTAGCAATTCAGGCAGCTTGAATTTTATAACATCTCTCTAGGGACAAATGAGCTTTTATGCAAGGAGAAGAGTAAACAATTAAAATATAAAGGGAGCTATGACTACTGCAGTGTAAAATCAGTATTTTGCTTGCTTGGTACTATGGCGTTTATTCTWACAGTGTCCTGAGTGTGGCCAGAACTACTCTGTCAATGTCTGTCTATATTCAGGTTATCTTGAAAGGACTCWCTGGAGTTGAATTTGTGCCTGCTGCTTCAGTGGAAGGCTTTGATGTCATTCTCTCCTGTGTGGCCTTRTTCCTGAGCATTGAGATTTAACAAAGCTGTGCTGCTTTATTGAAACTATTGGAGAAGGTTTGAGGTGGGGGCTCAGGCAGCAGCAGTTGAAATGCAGCACTGGGAAGGGCTTGTGCCAAATGCACAGAGATCTGAAACCTGAGATTTTGGACTGTTGTGCGTGGATGTTCTCAAATAGAAAGGATACAAGTCTGTGTTTTCAGAGATGAGGAYCTGTTTCTGGAAGGAAAAAGAAAGTAGAAGCAGGTTTCTTTTAACTATTCTGCCCTGTRATAATGCCCACTTTGTCTCAGCTTTGCTTTCCAGGTTGTCCCCTGGCCAAGTATCAATTCAGAAAGGAGAAACAGCAGTTTCACAGTCTGGGAAATGTCCTTTTCAATATATGTACATTTAGACTATATATACACATAAAGATACGTACCCAAGGAATCTCTTCATCCCCCAATTTTGAGCTGAAGTCCAGTTTCTGCACTCCATATTTGGTAGATTTTTTTAATGTTGATTGTATAAATTAGAGTTGTCTARGGAAATTTTYGGTGTATRGAATTGGTAGGAAGGAATTGTGAARTGTCCGTATTGCAAGAGAGAATATCACAGGTAAATGAAGAGCCAGCTTCAGTTTTAAGTACCTTTATGGTGTCATTTGACAATTAGTGAAAGCAAGTTTAGCAGAATTTATTTGATTCGTTTCGGTAAATGGCTGCATTAAARGGGTTGATAATGCTCTGTACATCTAATTAGGATGAGATTTAGGAAGGGAGTCCCCTGCTATCTGAGTTTTACTCAGGAGTCCTCTGAGTTTTAATGAGAAATATAATCCACTTAAAGTAAATCTATGACTACCTAAATATGTATTTAAAATGCATACACATAAATGTAATAAAATAGAACATGCAAATGCTTGATTAAAAAAATGATCCCATCTGTCCTGAATATACATAGGAGATAATGCTGATCTCCCCGATAAGGTAAGATGCTAAATTTAATTCATTGTCTGTAGCACCTTTATTTAAGATGAGCAAAAAAGTGATTCATGCAGCTCAAAACCTGTTAGCTTCATTTCAGCACTGTGTAGAGTTCTAGACCACAATTTGAGGAAAGAAATAAACATATATTGTGATTAATAACARAACAGTTAAAATCTGAATTTATCAATGTAGCTCATACGAAGATAGTCTGTAGGAAAATTGGCATGAAAATGCAATATATTTTATCTGAAYCTCAGCATCTGATGACAGGAAATCATTGACACTGAAGAGTGCAGTGCATATATAAGGAAACAGCAAAGGGAACTCAACTCCATCATGAAATGTGAGTGGGTGTGCTGAGTGAGTAACTGAGGGTGGAAAGATATCAGTGCTCCTTAAAGCCTGATCTTGGGACTGATATTGTTATGTGATTTTTATAATACACCTATAAGGCTGCTAATGAAATCTGGTAATACAAAGGTTGAAGATGCTTTAGATATGAAGGAGAACCAGAATATCCTGCAAAAAAGTAATGCGTAGGATGTAATAATTTAAGTATAGATGATAAATTAATACATTTGGAGACTATTAATTTGTTTTATAATCTTGGATTGAAGCATGGAAGGTGACATGGGAGAAGACTAGCTTGTCTATCTCAATTAGAACATGAACTAATTAACATTATTAATTTTACATACTCTGCAAACTGTAGGCTGTAAAGCGCTGAGTGCACTAGTAGGATGATCAGTCACAGAAACTCCAGTTAAATATAAGAACACATTCAGTCRTATGCTTCATGTTTTGTTTCTACTGTTTTATGAGGGCAAATAGAAACAGTGGGAGAACCACTAGGGTGGTTGGGAAGTGTGGAAGATAYTAACAAAGTTCATTTAAACACGTAAAATCAAGGCTGGGAGGGAGTGTTGATCTTTATAAGTATAGACAGGTCTTTAAGTCAAATGATACCAAAACTGTTAGAAGAAAAGCTGGGATAAACTAGCCATCAACACATCATTTGGGAATTGGAAGGAGCTTTTTGTCTTAGAGCTATGAAGTTTTCTAGAAGTTGTTAACAGAGATCTTGTGCTTGGTACCTTGCTGCCATTAGGATGACATCTCAAGATATCTAGTCCAAAGGGTGTTGTTAGCTATGGCTGATCTGAAAAGCCCCTCCTTCTTTTAGAGAGTGACAAGCAAAACTTGGTTTTGTTCAAGGTGACAAATCTCAGGTAGTGTTTACCAGAGGCAGAGGAAACAATTGCAGCTGAATAACAGCACTCAGATGGCATTTCAAGAACTGCATCATCTTGTGTGCACTGAATTTCTGTGTCATTCCTGCAATAGCTCGAATCCTGGCACAGTTGCTRCCCTGCTGCTTTAGCTGGACACCTCACCAGGATCTCCCTGCCTCCCACTGAGTCTCATTTTCAACAAGACTGTTTGCAGGATGGGAGAAATAGTACAGATGCTGCAGAGCTGTGCAGGGGCARTGTGGGGATACCTGGGTACAGCTACTGTTAGAATGCCTGGAAGGAATTAATGAGCCTTTCCAGCTCAACTGGGCTGGCTGTGAGTTCTGGTGGTTGAAAAATTATGTTAAAATAATAATTTTCAACACAAATGATCAGACAAACAAAACCAGAATAGACAACAAATACTTTTAAAATCACTTTGATTAGACTGTGTGAGGAGCACTGTGAAATTTGTATTCAACACATCAATACTTCTGTTTTTTTCTCCTGTGATCCCAAAGGAAAAGATTCAGTTTGAAGACAGTAGATGATGTTTAGTCATTAGGTGGAAATTGATCTTATGACTTAAACTACTGGAACAGATTGTTACTTTGGCTTTTCATGATACTCCTCAATAAATAGAAATTAGATTCTTTCTCTTGTGTGGTGGGGATGAATCACTTTTTGTAAACCTATAGAATTTTTTCTTACCTTAGAGGATAACATAATTGACTTCCAGTTCAGGTTTATAAAGTTGTTTGCTGTTTTTAAAGCTTTTTTCCACTCCCTACCCCAGTGGATTGACTGACACATAAGGAAGATAAGAAAGAAATTCAATTTTAAATGAATGGAGAAAAATCATATTTGCATAAAACGTAAGAAAACATATTTTTCATTATCTTTGTTCTGCAGCTGTAGTGCTCTCTGTTGCACAAAAGGCACGTATTTAGTGAATGKGATGTTTCTGAAGAGAATGTGTATTTTTTCTGAAATAATGGTACATGTATTCAAGGAGGAAAATCTATAAATGATATTTATAAGCCCTACATCTACCTTGCTTTTATAAAGCAATAGCAATACAAAAGAATTTGCTTTTCAAATGATGTGTTGGTAGAGGCCAGTATTATTCTACTATTTTGCATTTTTGCAGTTCTGTATTCAATTTTTGTACCTGCTGATGCATAATGTGGTAAGTTTTTGCATTCAATTTTTGTACCTGCTGATGCATAATGTGGTAAGTTTTTGCAGTGGGCTTGGAGCTTTTTTTCTTCCTGATCATTGAGGTTCCTGCCAACCTGAGGCTTTCCATGGCCCTTTGACACATCGGTGTTTCTGCTTTCTGTCTCACCTTTCCCATCGTTCAGTTTAACAGCGCACTGCGGCTGGAGGAGGATTGTCTGTGACATTCTTTGCAGCACTGATCTGGTTAGGATATTTACATTTTTATCTTGGTGTCAGGGGGTTTTCTTGTGCTCCTTTCATTGCAGTCAGTGCCGGGTGGCTACGGATGAGCCGCAGCAATTCTTGCTGTGCTCGCCACTCGCCACCAGGGGTCGCTGCTGGCCGCCACATCGCAGTGCCCGCAGCTCGTGGGGACGAGCGGCACAACCGCGGCTTCTCTCTCTCACTCATCATTTCCATCATTTTAAGCTCTTCCCAGATCAAAGAATACTTAATCAATTGTTTATTTTRAAGCCCTTTTATATTCAAATTAAGCGTTTCCTCCAGTGATTTACCAAATCACGATTTTGCTGASGTTACAACTCTATTACGGTATCAATTATTAATGCTTAAGAAATAATATTCTGAATTGTTCATACTCTCATTAGACTCCATTCAAATACCATTAATCTTTCCTGAGTAGAAGGTATAATGAACTATGGGAATTGAGTGTCTCCATCATTTAGTGGATGGAAGGTAATTTGGGTACAAGTGGACATCATTCTTCTGTAGTGTACTGGGAAAAGTTGACAGCTGCTTAGGTAAAGATTGGATGCCTGGTTGTTGTGTATAGGAAGTAATTGTAACAAGTTGCCCCAAAAATTACAATAAACATTGGAAAAACATAATTTCCCTGTGCTCCCATTCCCCCAAGATAATGTTTTAGAATTAGAAACTTGATGTGCATTGTTATTTAGCTTACTTAGTTAACTTCAACAGCTCTCTCTTCTAAAATAATGTCTGTTGTCTCCTTGACAAGTGTAAATCTTTGCATCCAGAGCATCCTTTGCCAGGAGAGTATCCTTGCCAAAGAGATCTGATACTTTTGCATGAAGAACTGTCTCCTCTTGTTTKTTTTGAATGTGGCTTCTCCAAGCTGCATTTCATAAATCTCAGCTCTTTGTATTGAGAGAGGCTGTGGACTCTTCATATCTAACCTCTCTTTATCACTTATTTTACAGACATTTATTATTAATTTTCAATTTTTCTTTCTGTCCAACGAAAAGTCCAGGAGTTCAAAGGAATTCAGTGGTTTCTGTAATTGGGACATCCTTATTACTCTCCTGTAAACAGTCTCCAGCACTAATCTCTTCTTTTCCATAGGACACAATTTCCTAAGGCTACACAAACCACAGATTTATGCAGTGGGGTAACAGTATTGTCTATTCTGATGTATTCGTTTATTGACGAATGCTGAGTGGTGATGTAATATTTTAATGAGCTATCCTGAGGTGATCCTAAAATGTACCTTACTTAGTTTTCAATGTAACTATGTTGAATTTGTGTATTATTTTGTTGTTCAGTCACATGGTCAGACAAGAACTTGTCCTGTGGTTCTTCAGAGGCCTTCCAATAATTGCCTTTATTAGTGATATAAATGTATATATATTCAGGTTTTAAATAACAAGATCTAGAGCACAAACTGATGATGAAATTTTTGTAATTACGGAACAAATAACAACGCTTTTTTTATTACAGAACAGATAAAAAATTTTGCTGTTCATGATTTTAATATTATATATATAAAAAAGTATGCACTTTGCTGACTTTATTTGACAAAAAATGATTGGCTGAAATACATTTGAAAATGATATGAAGTGGTGGGTTTGGTAACTTTATAGAATGGTCTAAAAAAGTGATAAAATTTAAATATCTGAAAATTTCTTTTGATGAGGCACTTGATAGTGTATTTTCCTCTTGAAAAATGATGCAGAATGGAATTTGAAAGAGCAAATTTCTATATCCAAGATTTAATATAGTATAATACATATTGTAACTTAATTTACTGTAATGTTATTTGCTTTGATATACACTTTTTCTAGGTCAAATACAGTATAGTTTTTCTCCACAGGTAACATACACTGCTAAAAGTTTTAGGCCTAAATGACAGGTCATTTAAAAATGTGWTGCTTTGTGCCTTTCTTTCAATTTGTGACTCATAGTCTGTTTTCTGRGAAGAATGCAGAAATGAATTGTTATTATTTGAGCTAATCTAGTGCTTTCAATGAGATTGACATCCCATGTTGTCAATTTTTTCMTTGAGCATCTGTTAAACATAAAAGTGCACACCATATTTTATCAGAATGAGCAATCCTGACATCTGTAATTAAGCCTCCCCTGTTTCTGCTTTATTGGCTTTAACATCCCTGTCTAACAGATTGTACAAATTGCACATTTGTTTACAAAACAGGTCCAGACTGTTCTTTGAACGTCCCTTCCACGGAGTCTTACTGGATTCTGCCCAACGTGAAGCCCTTCAGCCCCTCCGTGGGTCGTGCTTCACACAAAGCTGTCCTGCACGGGAAGTTTATGTGGGTGATTGGTGGATACACCTTTAACTACAGTTCATTCCAAATGGTSTTGAAGTAAGTGATTTCTCATTTGTCCCGTCCTTTCTGGTGGGCCTTAGAGAAGGTTGATCTCACCAGGGAGGGAGCTTCTATCTTGTCGTTTAGCTGAAAGGTTTATATAATTTTATAGATTCTTTATTAACAGTCTTATTTTATGCTTGTGCTTTTCTTATGATTATAGAAATGAAAATATGGGTGACATCAAACTGTGTGGGATATAATATGTACTTTCTTTAGTTTTGTGAAAAACTGGAAAACATGAAGAGATTTGTGGTGATAAAACAATGAAAGAAATCCACTGCTGATATTTCCACACAGTACATCTTGAAAGCCATCTCTGTTATTGATATCAGTTTATGATTACAGGATGCTTGTATTTAGGGCTTGCATCTACCTGCTAGTGCCATGCCAGTAGGGTCAGGCAGGTCACCTGAATTTCCTCTTTTTAATATTTATGGCAGTTTGTATTTATGCATGTTTGACCACCTATTGAAAATGAAGTTGAAATATCTGTAAATAGTACCCAGGTGATTTGGATGGCAACTTCATATGTAGAGRCCCTAAATGTGGCAAATGCTAGTGCTAGGATATGTTTATTAGTATGTTTACTTCTGTTTTTGTCTTCCTCTTGCTTTCTTCCACATGTTTGCAATCATCCAAAACAAATCCCATCATCTTTTGTATTTTTCTTTATTGCCTTTGTTATTTATTTTTTTTACCTCTCTTCCCCAATGTTATATCTTGATTAATTGTTGATTAAAATATAATAGAAATTAGAATCAACCATATAATTAAGAGAGTGCCCAAATGTAAATCTTCAAAGTAGTGCAARAGAATGTGGCATGAGTAGTTTAGTGGGGTGAGGTTTTTAACATGGCTATTAAGACAACAACAAGTCTTGTGATTTTTGTTCATTACTCCTATTTTCTGAGATTGTTGGGTGCCTTCAAGAGCTGCTCCARTTTTGCTTGAGGAATATTTAATGCACTGTCACAAGTTAGTGCACTGTTGTAATAGTTCAAAGCAATGACAATGATTTTATTGCTGCTAACAAATTACTATGTCAGACAAACAGGGACTGATCAAGTCTGCCAAGCAGGAGTTAGTTTGAACATACAGCCCCTCTATTTCTTCTGCAGGTTGAAAATGTTTTTTCTGTTTCTCTTGTAGCTACAATTTGGAAAGCAGTATATGGAATGTGGTACCTGTATCCAAAGGGCCGCTCCAGAGATATGGACACACTCTTGCTTTGTATCAGGTACATTGTTCTGTACAATGCATTTCTTTGTGTGTGCTGTCAGTGAGTCATTGTGAACAGAGATTTTTGAGGATAATATGAGTTCTGATCCCTAAATATTTTGTGTTAGTGTCTTCTTCAGTACTTATGTATTGCACAGTTTTTGGAACAGAGATTGTGCAATGGATCTCAGTCACTTTGCTAACCACAAACCTTCTGAGTTCAACCTGCCAATAAAAGGCAGAGRTGTGTATGTGTGATATAACTGGGGYTGTGGGCAGWGCTTTTGCTCACCAGGGACCATCCCCAGGGGCTGAACCCTGCAGGCAGAGCTGACTGCTTGCAGCAGGGTCCTCTGGYAGCCCCAAACATGGCCAGGGATGGTTTAGGTCAGGGGATTATTCAGGGAATCCAGTCAGGAGCACAAGGAGACACGAGTGGAGAGAAGGCTCCAACATCTGCCAGAGGGGTGTATCAGGGAGACAAGCTACAGAGGATGACAAACTTGTTAACTGTGACAGAGAAATRCAGAATTTGTATCACAAATTTTCGTTTGTTTGCATAAGGCACCCCCAGCAGGGAAGGACAAAAAGGATTGTATCAAGTCAGGCCTGAGTGTTCATCTCGCCTGGTAACATGTCTTGAATAATGGGTTACAATGAATGCCTTGGGAAGAATGTAAGAAAAAATGACAGGAACTTATAGAAGCTTCCTCAGAATACTGTCCTACTTTGCAGCTGGGATTTCCTAAAATAGGATAGTATTTTTGTGGAAAAATTATGYTTTTTGTTTTTCTCCCTCAATTTTTGGAACATATATTTGTTTTATCATCAATATCATCCTGTGCTTAAGAATTCCAGAATATTTTTTTTTAGAAATACCACTTTTTGGTAAACTGGTACTATCAGGTTTAATTTTGATAAWCCTTACTTCTTATTCTTCATTTATTTTCTCATACTACTCATGATTTTCTGTAAGACCATCACATCCTCTGTTGTTCTTACAAAGATGTTGAATTTGTGTGTGGCATAGTGAACACTGTAGAAGTGTTTTCTCTAGTAATATTAACTAGATTTTGTGCATGCCCTAGTATCAACTCAAAACTTGCTTTTCTTCCTGTCTGTTCCTTGATTCATTACTAATGTATTACCTGTTCTTTGAAAGGTCAGATCTGTTTGACTGGWATCTTTGATTATTACAGTTCTTGTAGAATGTGGACTTTTTTAGTCAAGAAGCATTTAAGTTATGTATCATTTAGCAGTTCAGGATAAAGGCTTAAAATATAATTTAACCTTTTWATTTGACGGTGCTAATATTTTCCTGAGACATTCCAGACTAAAGGGTAACCATTTTAGAAATGCTTTCACCAGCAAGTATTAAATATAATAGATCTGTGTTAATCCAGACATCTCTTTGGATCTCAGTGAGGAAGTGCAAGTMATGTTAATAGTAACAAAAGTTGCAGGCAAAGATATAGGGAAGAAGCTGTGGCTGTTGTTGAAGACATGTTAATTAACAATTAGAATTCATCAATAATGAATTCATGTGAAATAATTGGCTGAYATGCTGCTTGTACTAGTGATTATGCCAAATGTCAAAGGTTACATGGGCCAAAAGGAGCTGATCATGCAAGCCAAAGAAATTTCAAGGGGAAAAAGTACATAATTCTGCAATAAATTCTCAGATTAACWTGTTAGGATAAAGTTCTGATATTTTTCCTTTCAGATCTTTGGTCTCTTAAAAAAAAATAGAAATAAAGAGTTTAGAGTGTAGAGCAGTAGAACCTWATACCTAGAGATGGCAGTTTTGAGCTATGTTTTCAGCTGTGTACTAATAATTGTGTAATGTTTCCTTTATGGTTGAGAGAAAAAAAAAATATCCACAGAGAAGAAATTAGATTAGGTTTTTRACTTGAGCTCCTGAGATTTCAAAGCCTAGTGCTAGGCTGGATTGAGAGTGCAGAGCCAGCATTGCCCGAYTGTGGTGCAAGGTAAATTGCAGCTGTGTGATTGACTGCGGAGAATGAAGTAAGGTACTGTGCTCATTTCCCTCAAAAAGCTTCTTCAGAAGTACTGTTCTTCTCTATTCTGAAGAAAAAAAAAGATCAGAAGACTCCCACTGATGTATAGTTATAACAAATGCCCAAGACTTTTTATACATTTATACATAGAGTATAAAGATAGAATATTAAAGAGCTCTTGCTTTTAGACCAACTAAACTGTTAGTGTTACCTTCAGTGCCTCCTCAGGCTGGTTATTGGAAAGGTATATCAACATACTTTGAAATAATTTATATAAGAGATAGGATTATAAAGACACTGGAGGAAATGTGAGGTTTTTAGAGTAGRTACATATAGCTTTGATAAAGAGTGACTAGGGAGGCAGTTAAAGGGGAAATTTTAAATACTAGGTGTCTGGAATTAAGGAGAGAGGGAGYTGCCTGTAAGGTGTGTATGTGGTCATTGCTGGGACTTTACTCAGTTTTTGGCTGTATTGCCAAAATTGATAGAATTTGGCCTTTTAATTTAACTGGTCCTGAGACAGCAGAAGGATGGCTGGAATTTGAGGTTTGCTTCTTTTGAGTTTGGCAATAGAAATGAAAATTGATGCAGTAGTAATCATAAAGATACTTTACAGACCATTTTATACACAGTCAAATTTAATTTACTCATTGGAGTTTTATGAATGCTACTTCAACTTTTAAAACTTTATTATAAAAGGGTAATTGTTTTGATTCCTTTTACTAATTAATTGGTATTGATGTTGAATCTGTATACATCTTCTGGTATTTTTATTAGTGTCATCAAAAGCTAGCGTTAACAAAGCAAAAAAGAGTAAAAACTTTTCCTACTTTAATATGTATGAGATAAAATCTTTTGGCAATTGATTTATCGTTATTCTTTTAATGCCTATTTTTGTTGGCTATTGTAGTATAATTTGAATAGCAGTARGAATGTGAAAGTATTTTCTAATTATTCTATTAGTAACTATTAGTAGGTTGTACCAAAAATATCCATAGTCTTATTGTTCTATGACTTTGAATTACATGTTGTGTGTAMCTTGCTCTGCAATTCTGATTTGCAATTCTCAGAAGTGTGAGGAGTAGGTGAGATGATCTGTCAGAGACCTTTTGCTTGTAGTCTGGAGAAAAAYCTATTCAGAGTTCCCTTCAGTTAAGTGGCCCTAATTCATCAAGAAACTGGTTCTTTATTCTTTATTATTATTAGAAGCATAATATTTTTCATTCCTTGTGTCAATGTTATATTCCAATTGGTCTGAAAGTGAAGTCCAAGTAAGATCAGCTTAATTAATACCTTTAACAATACCCAGCAACCACTGGAAAACTGCAAATAATGAAGAAGTAAAGTGACAGAGCTCCTGATTAGGTTGGCCTACTGATGTACAGTGTGGTGCAGTATTGTCTTGRCCTTGAATTTGGTCCTGTTGGGAACTGAAGTTAAAATGTTCCTCTCATGTAACTTATTGAGGTTCTTACTCAGAGTGSATGTAGTCCCACAATAAGCTAAGAATTAATAAATCAGGCTGCAGGACGAACAGTTCAGTGGAGCCCGCTTTCCAGTCTGTTAGGCCTGATCTAATGGGAGGATTTCTGGATCAAGTGGAAGTGTAATTAAATTTTAATCTAACACATAAAATGTTATTGATATTGYTATCCATATTAAAGGAGATAACTGGGTAAGGAAGAGGTAGGATTAGGCAAACCTTAATCAGGTGGTACGTGTTGAATGCAGAAAGCAGGCTTGGGATGGATGTGTGATTGCCAGATKACATTTTTTGAGATGTACTTATATTTTCTTGGAAAAAAATGGAGGAATTTCTTAATGATGTACAGATTTGACTAAATTTTTAGAAATTTAAGGCAGAAGTATAGAGAACAAAAATTCTAATAAGTGTTAGGGTACTGTTACTTTGCATAAAGTTAATTTCTGTACCAATGCATGGATACAGTCTGTGGGAAAAAAAAAAGACTGATAATCTTGTTTCAGGAAAATAGAGAATGACTGTTCATGTGGTTTGTGAGTAGCATTTCTTTGGCCAATTCTTCAGGAATTGGAGTTGGAGATTGGAGTTATGTAAGAATTAAGGCAAGAAACTAATTTCTGAGAGATAAAGTTTTCTGTGTAGCCATGATATAGTTAAGAGATACAAAATGAAAATTATGTGGTTATTTTAATGTTATTAACTTGCTTCCAGTTCATTAGAAATGGATTATAAATTACTCCTTTGTTGCATTTTCTTTACACTTTTTTTAGTGGTAACTACCAGATAAGATTCTTTCGGAATKCAGGCAGGATTTGCATTAGAGTGTGTCATTCCCAAGTACAGCCTGAGCAGCTAAGTATTGTTCCTTTAGGAAAAAAGAAAAACTGTAAAGTCTAAGGAATAAAAATATGATAAGTTTTAGAAGTCTTGAATCACTGCATTTATATGAAATATAAAATCAATATTAACACTGAGATAAGGTGCAAGGAAAAGAACATGTCCAAGGTCAATGGAACTAATGATTTTGGCTGCCTGTTGAGTGTGAAGTGTGTAGAAGGGTTACTCTGGTCTGGTGCACAGTCTGTTGATTAGGGCTTAACAGACAAGTGGGTGATCCTGGTCTTTTGGTGATTTTTTAAAAAATGTCTTCCTTGCTCTGTTTCATTTTYTCCTTGCTGTAAAATGCTCCTCTGTCAAGGATCTTTGAGCAATCTCTTCCAGTCTTGACCATTCTCAATGAAAAAAGAAGMATATTCTTCTATTTAAATTGAATTTCTTGTAAACCAGTTTGTGCCTATCACATCTGGTTTGTTCACTGGGTTACTTTGGGAAGAGTCTGGCTCCCTATTTTTCTAACATTTCCCACTAGGCATTTAATTTTATTCAAATTATTTGGTTATTTAACAAACATCTTTTCCAAAGATGATGATAGTATCAATAAGATGAAGAAATTATGAGGAATTTTGCTGCTGTAAATTGTCTTGATTCTTACAACGTTCATATTGTGACCATTTACTTTTTCTACTGTATTCAATTTATTCTCTTGGTCTTATTTTGTCTAGTCAAAATGTGTATGTCAATCATTACTCTATAAGAGAAATCCTAGATCAAATGAATGTTTTCTCCTTTCTTSAGAAATGTGGTTTAACTATTTTGTTCAAATCCTGGCTTTGGTCTTATCATTCCTGCCTTCTGCTGTCATCCTCTCTGCCCARTATTCACAGTCAAATATTTGCAGATCACATACTTATTGTCATCTTCCGTTATCGTTATGGCTCATCAAAATTTTCCACTGAAGTAGTTTTTTCAGGGAATAAAATGCRATTTGAGAAAATGGACAYATTTATTGGAAAGTTTTGGTTCCACTGAAGCAAACAGGAGCTGCACTGGCTGTTTTGTTGGCTTGGACCTGAACACCTGCCAAGAAACCAACTGATGTGATCTGTAGGTGGGAATGTCATGATTGAGTGAGCTGTCAACCTGCTCTGTTTACAGGAAGAAATTTCTAGTTTTTGCTGGAATTTCCTACTGAGCAGGAACTTTGAAGTTCAATGAACAGTGTAATTTTATATACTTCAATTTGCATACAGTAATGTTTACATGAAATTTTCATTTAAAAAACCACAAGGTCTTTCAAGGTTTCTGTAACTTAGATAATGTTACTCATATGATGTAATCTATCTAATATGGCCAAGGTTAATTTACTGAGTAAATGTTCAACTTTACTATCTCACACTGTGATTGAAGGTGTTGGTTTGGATACCTAGTATCAAAACTTTAAAATATGAATATGTTGAAGGCTTTGTATTTACTTGGTGCTTATCTGCCTGTTTTATCTCTTCCATGGAAAAAAATGTGTGTCTTGGCCTTCTCCCTCCTATAGACTGAGTACAATTTTAAGATCTTTCTTCTGGGCCAGATTTTTCACTTTCTTTTCCTGCTAATTTCGCAGATTCTCAATTTTATAATTTTTGTTGCCTTTTAAAACAATTTATAATTTTACTTCGCAGTCCTATTTAGTTTTGCTGTCTTATTCACAAATATCTGCTATGCCTAATTTAGTTAAAGGTCAGCAGTGTTTATGTACCAGCACATTTTAAATTCTGTATCTAATGTGTTGTTTCTGCCAGAAATCCTCACCTTTAGCAAACACTGTGATTTGTATTTAGTATGCAAGTAACTYATAAAGGTAGTATAATTTTATAAGGGGATTCTTTCTTTTCTATCACAATTCGTATGCTACATTTTTAGTTTTGTCATTCCTACAATCCCTTCCTGATAGGGCTTTCCAAATAAATCTCTATCATTATGTGCTTAGGAAGTTGGGTTTTGCCCTGTGTAAGTATGCTTGTAACATTTTTYACTTTCAATTCTGCATTTCTTCGTCTGACTTTGGTCTCTCTCCCTGTTTTTCTCCGTGTTCAGCTGATCATCACTTCCTTTTAAAGTGCTTTTCACCAGCACTAGGAACTTCTTAATCTCAGAAATAGCCCTTAGCAAAGCTTAGTTAAATCTATTTTTTTGGGCTGATAAAGCAGTTGTCACGACCTTTTTGTCTTTTTCTCTGTGAATATTCTTGTATACAGGATCTGCTGTGTCACCTAAATGATCACAGAAGTGTTCTTTTATCTGAGCTTTGAATCATTTAAGCAGAACTGTGAGGAGGACTTTCCTATTGTCAGCTGTCTGAGAAATCATTTGAAAGTTCATGCAGCTCTTTAGGTCCTCTTTTTTTGTTAAAGTCTTTCCTCAGTGTCAGATTTTTTTTTTTTTTACCATTATGCAGCCCCTGCAGCTCCTTAATTATCTCTCTCTTTGTGCCATAGTCAGTTTTCTGTGTTTGAAAATAAGCAGTTCACAATTTTAGTGATGCTGATTTGACTTTAGAGATMTATGTGGTGTTGTAAGGAATGAGCCATTCAGGATCCTTTCAAGAAGAATATTTGTTCAAGACATTCCTTTAGATCAGTGCACATCCTTCTTCAATTTTTGTGTCTTYGGGTCTTTACCAAGCTCTTTGAAATGTTTTATCCCATAGGAAAAAGATGGGTTCAGATACATATGTCTGTAATCCTACTACAAATTCCTTCTRTGAACATCTTTTGTTCAAACACCACCTGTAGCACAAAATATTCCTGCATGGGAATGATTTAAATTCCCAGTTGAGAAGTGTTCTCCTGCCTCAAATGAAAAAAAACAGTTGAAAATCTTGCAGAAATTTCAAGTCTACTGTTGAAGACATACTCGACACTTTGGTCACTCATTTACTGATTAATCTCTTTGAGTAATGAGGAGTCTTTACGGATCTGGACTCCATTCCTTACCATCAACCACAGGCATATGGACAGCATTGTAACCCTCTTAAACCTTTGTTTTGTCATTCTACTRATCAACCAGCTTTGCCATGCTTTCCCACTCATAAAGAGTCAAGAACTCATCTTTCTTGATGTGTACAGTGATAATAACCTGAAGTTTACATGTCAGTCTACACCCATCATCTCCTTGTACAATGTCTGAAATTTCTGCATGRTTGATACAAATTTCTTGGATGGTTTCCTTATCTTCCAGCCTCTTTTTCTGAGGCTGTTTTTCATGCCAAGTCAAACTTGCCAAATGTGGTAAACCTGCAGTTTCCCTTTTTTAAAAAAAATTAAAACTTTCTGAATTCTGAATTTAGGGTAAGCCCCAGAACATGACATTGCAGAATGCAGAAGACAGCTGCCAGCTGTACAGCATGCAAAAACAATGCAGAGTGCATGTGGTGTTTATGTCCTAGCAAAGACTCAGAATCAATCTCAGAACCAGAGAAAGTTTTTGTACTCAGTGTAAACTGTCCTTGAGCAAGTCTGTGAAGCCARCAATCTGGAATTTGTTTTGTGACTGCATACCTTGGCTTGCAAATCCAGATGAAGTGAAATTCAGTAGGATTTGCTTTCAGTCAATATTTAAGTAAATCACTCATTACTTATCAGAACAGATGGCATTGCTGCTSGAGCTGTGTGGTTCATGATGGTGGGAATATCTGTTTTGCATTCATTAAAAAGAACTCAAAGTTCTTCCCGATGGGACTTGGCTTTAGTAAATGTGCTCAAGAGGAGCCAGTCACATCCTGGACTGCATCAAAAGCAGCACAATCAGCAAGTTGAAGGAGATGATTTTGCCCCTTTACTCCACACTCATGAGACCTACCTGGAGCCCTGTGCCCAGCTCTGGGACCCCCAAGAAACTCTGTTGGAGCAAGTCCTGGGGGGTGGSCACCGAGGGGATCAGATGTGGGAAGTGCCTCTCCAAGAGGACAGGCTGAGAGAGGTGGGCTTGTTCAGCCTGGAGAAGAGAAGGCTCTAGGGGCACCTTATAGCACCTTTCTGTACCTAAAGGAGCTATAAGAGAGGTGGAGGGTGATGTTTTACAAGGGCATGGAGTGGTAGGACAAGGGGGAATGGCTTTACACTGAGAGAGGGTAGGTTTGGTTTAGGTACTGCTGAGAAATTCTTCTRTGTGAAGGTGGTGAGGCCCTGGCACAGATTTCCCACCTTCCTCCCTTCAACTCTTGCACTGTTAAAGACCAGGTTGGACAGGGCTTGGAAACCTGGAGTAGTGGAAGGTGTCCCCGTCCATGGTTGTTGCGGTGGAACAAGATGATCTTTAGGGCACCTTCTGACCCAGATAATTCTTTAATTCCATACACACATTTTCCCTTTTCTTCGGGTTCTGGTGGTTGAATTTTCTCAGGACTTAAGTTACTTTGCTATTAAGAGAGAATGTGCTGTCTTGTGCATGTGATGAATGAAATCCCCATAGGCTGAGAGTGTGGAAAATCACATTTTAATTCTGTGAACTGTTCCTTAAGAAAGCAATATAATATCCTTTCTGTTTAGCTTTTTTAAAATAGAATGCTGCAGTATGGATTAGAAGAGCCATGTAATTAAAGGTTTTCTGGTTGAAATAATCTGTTTGAGATTCATTTTGGTGTCATTTTCATGGCTAGGTTTATTTTTCAGAGAAATAGACTCCTTATCATTGTTGGTTTAGTTTAAGTATCATTGTCTGGGATTAGTGTCTGATATTGAGCTGGTTAATGTAAGATTAAATGTGAAGATTTAAATCAGATTGCTCAGTTATGAAATATTGCTCAGCAGAGCAGTAYACAGTTCAGATGTTATCTTTTTATAATCCATTATTTGCTTTCTTCTCTCTCTCTTCCCATTTCTACAGGAAGACATCTACATGTATGGAGGCAAAATTGAAACAAGTAAYGGCAATGTCACTGATGAGCTGTGGGTTTTCAACATACCCAGTCAAACATGGAGTGCCAGAATTCCTGCAGTGCTCGTCCATGGCCAGCAATATGCTGTGGAAGGGCATTCAGCACACATAGTAGAGCTGGACAGCAGAGATGTGGTTATGATTGTCATTTTTGGATACTCTTCCATATAYGGTTACACAAGCATTGTGCAAGAATACTACATCAGTAAGTCACTTTCAAATAATATTTATCATGTCGTGATAAGAGAAGTGCTATTTTATTTAGAAAGTAAATATCACTCCTGTTTCCAGAAGGAAAAATAGGTATTTTCCAAAATAAAAAAAGCCTTCCCTTTCTTCCGTCACGTTATGTACATCAGATTTCTTGCTAAGCAGTAGCATTTCATATGTTTTTGGAGCACCATGACTTTCTCCATTGTTTACATGGTTGTGGTAGCCTAAAGGGGATAAAAAATTGAAACCAGAAATTCCACACTGTGGTTATTGTTGTGATGAAATGTGGTTTAATTCACACAGACTTGCTGTTTTTACCGCAGAGTAGAAGAGCAAAACCAACAATAATTTAGTTATTTTCAAAGTTCTTTAATGTTGGTGTGTTATTTTCATTCTGTTGTGTTCTTTTTAAATGTAATAACTCATAAGTTCATCATTATATAAAGAGTTTCAATCTAAAATGTATACATATTGCTGTTAGAGGTAATAACTGAAAATGAACTCTAATTTTCAGTAAATAACCTACTGTGTCTATCTGGATTTTTTCCCTTGTGAACTGCAAGCTGCTCCTAGGGGTGATTTTAAATGCTAAAATTAAATAAATAAAGAGAATTTTTTTAAATATATACATGGTACATCTAAGATACTATTTCAACAGAATACTATTGAAAATCTACACCTGATACATTTCTCTTAAGAATATTTATATGACTGCTAACTCAAATTATAATCTTCTACCTTTCTTTTGATTTCCTTTTTTCTGTTGAATTTATCTGAGTCAGTTATTTATGCAATTGCAGAAGACAAAAATACAAAATTTCAAAGTAATACCTACATGTTAAAGGATAATAATTGTTTTTAATTTGAATTTAATTTGAWTTTTTTTTCAKGGATGTATATGTAYATAAACACTATTGAAGCAGWTTTATAAGTTGGGGAAATCCCTTCAGAACTCAGAATGCTCTTATTTTCCCCAGCATTATCTCTGATAGCAGTGTCAAAATTATATGACAATATTGAAAAAGGATAAAAGTGGATGGCAGTAAGAGGAAGAGCATCATGATGTACTTTTTCCACACTGAAAAATTCCGATTTAACTGCATAAAAATGACTATAAAACACTGGTCTTAGAATATTCTTGTGAAACATCATTCCAAGATTTGTTAAGCATTGAAGGCCATTTTTTTGAAAAATTTAATTTCAGAAAGTTATTTTTTTGACCTACCAGAGATGATTTTTTTTCTGTGAAGATAACAATATGTTGTAGCTTTCTGCATGCTCATTCAGTGTAATGTCTGTTGGAACTTTAAATTATTTGCTTCTTCACATGCTGCTAATTTAGTATGGAGGAGAAGTACYGATTTTATTCTCACCTCTAATTGTGGTTAGTTTAATTATGAAGAAGGGAACATGATTTGTAGTGTAAAATTTTCTGCCTGRCTGATTTTATTGATGATCTTATGGTTGAAATGGACAGCTTGTTCCTATTCTATTTTTTTTTTAATGTTACAGCTACATTTGTGGGGGACTAATGAAAGAGAGTATAGCTAAGCATATATAACACAAACAAACAAAGAAAAAACCCCAAACCTTTCCTACCATGCTGATAAGCTTGGAGTAAGAGAAAGCACTKCAATTATGTGTCAGTTATTCTCAAGTTTTAATGTCTCCTTTTTGAGACTGTATTTTTATCATATTCTTGTGAGAAATTTAGTTTATTAGAAAAAATGTGCTTCACTTGCATCAAATATAAAGGAAATGTGTAACAATATAGGGTGTTACTGTGGAAACCCATTGACTTCTGTGTGTCTCCTCATCTGCTGAAGGATTGATTGTTGGGGTTTGTGGTGCTTTGCAGAGCATGGTGTAACTGAGCCATGGCTGCCACAGAGAATTCTCATGTTTCATTTTACCTCATTGCATCTTCCTTCTTTCCCTCCCCTCTGAGTTAAATAAGTTCTGTGGTAATTTTTCCTGAATTCYGTGTCAGCTGTGGCATTTATCTATAGTTTTGCAGCTGTAGGAACACATTTTTAACCATAAAATTCCAGCTGGTGGTTGAATTGAGAATGACTTTTTTTTTTTTGGGAAACTTCAGCAGTTTGAATTCAAACTTAAAAGACATAGGAAGTTAGAGGTATTCCTGTGAAYTCACCTGAATAGGAAAGGAAGTTACTTAAAAATAGGGGCTTCTGATGTCATAGAAAGAAAAATAAGGATCCAATTTTCTCTTTGCTTGCTTTAAAAATGTATTACTTTACCATTTCAAATTRTACTGCTTTCTTGTTTCTAAATGTTGTCAGTAATGGCTTTTAGTCCTAATGAAGGCTTCAAACATTTACCACATACCTACTAAAAGAGACATAGAGGCAGCTTATCTTCGGTTCATATGAACTGAAACCTTCAGGATTCAGTTCTGTTGATGAACTTTGAAGAACTTGATACACAGAATTCTGGTGCTAAAACCTTTACTTGCTGTGATCATGATTTCCCTGGGGTCTGGGCTAGGAAACATCTGAAGAGGTTTTAAATAATTGTGGAATCCCTAGCTTTTAATGTAGGTATGTAGTTGTTGTTAATAAAACATGTCAATCAAAGGTGTACTTTATCTGAAAATGTCTCTGGAATTGTCGGATCRGGGAGAAAGTAATTTCTATCAAAGTACAATAAATTCTGGAGTAATTGGACAGGGTTTGCAGGAAGATTTTCACCATGGAAAGGCAYATGAATTTATTTCTTCTCCAAAGGTGTAGTGGTTGCTGCAGGAACAAAAGAGCTTCCTGTTGTTCTTTCTCACTGTGCCCAGACTTACGACTTTTGAGGAACCAGTAAATCCTGAAATSGGAATTATGTGAATGATTTTACTAACTTGGGCCATAAAGCTTTTCTGGGTTACTCCCTGGGGAAATTTATTTCCCTTTAGKTTAGCAATACCTCATAAACCTTCTAAGAATCTCAATGTGAGTCTCAAGGTGAATATAATAATGGTGTTTTGTTTTAGCTGAGGATTAWAAAGGCTCCTTATATATTAAGAAACTTCTGAATAAGTCTTCTGTGATTTTATTTTTTTTACAAGACAGAGATTTCTTTAGATTAGCAGAATATCACTGTTTTTTAGAATGATTTTTTTTATGGCTTTCGAGGTAGGTTATAGATCGCTTTTGATTAAAGGTGTTTCTTTGAAATAATATAAAAAGAAATGGTCCCATGATGTAATGTGCCTCCTCTTTTTTGTTAAAGTTAGCATAAAATTCCTGTTTGCTTGCAATTTTTTTTAAGTTTTTCACTGTGATGAAATGAAGATGGCACACCAAGGTGCTTCTTGGATATTTTTTTCTTTTTACCTGACTTAGCTGAAGACTGTATTGTGATAAGGACAGATCACTCCTGTGTATCTTCCTTATTTTCACTCTGTGTATTAGACTTGAAATATAAATATTGAAAAAAAAATTTAAAAATCCAGTTTCCTTATTTCTGGCTTGTTTATTCATGAACCTCGTTCTATATTTGACTTTTAAACTATTGAGAATGCAGTTTCACATGACTGATTTGGTCAATCAAATTCCTCTTATGATATAATGACAGAAAGAGGGGCATCTCTAAGTATGAGAAGGGTTATGTAAACACCTTCAATAGAAATTGAATTTTTCTTGAAAAAAAAAAGGTGGGTGAAGATTTGTATCAATAAGYTGCTTCAAAAAAAGCAGATCATATRCATAGTAATGTCTTTAAATATAGACAGGGTTGTATTTTTCTCTGAATGATGAAATATTCAAGATGCTGAAGCATGAAAGATATCAAACCTGTAGGTAGTGTTTGAAATTCAGGCAACTCAGCTAAATTTTAGAATGRGAAATAGAAAGAACARCTGTAACACAGCTTTTGACTTTTAYTTCAGAAAGATGTTGCTGGAYCTCCTTTCTCGAATTCGGGTAGTTATTCATGTTTTTTAATATTCAAGAAGGAGCAGCTTTTCATGTTTTTGCCCAAGTCATGTAAAGTGATGCAACATTACTCTGACAGTGTTGTAATTGTTACACAGAATCATAGACCTCTTTAGGTTGGAAAAGACCTTGTGTGGCAACCATTGCTACATAAACCATAATGCTCCATAAATGCTGCATGGACCAGACACATATAAATGCAAAATATTTGATTATGCAGATTATCAACAGCATTGTGTAAATTTATGTGGAGAAAYAGTTCCTTTCCCCTGAAAAGCATTATGCCAATCTTTAGAACTGATCACTGAATGAATAAATAAAGATTCTGTTGGTAATGGAAAGGTGTATCTGTAGGCTGACTCCTTACCAGTCCTCTTACAGAAATTRTGTYGAGTAAATCTATTTGATATCAAAGTAATAGGTATGTAATATGCAGTATTATTAGTAAAAATTTGATACTTGTGTTTAGAATTGCATTTCTTAATAACTTGATAATATCCAACACAGGGATTGAAATAAAATGCTAGTTACAGTACACCACACATAAATAATGTAAATATTCTGTTATAAATAGTATATTACACAAATATCAGCATTCATACACACAAAAATTATCACAATTCTTCCTCAGAATATTTTGTAACTTGCCGTAAGTACTTGTTACTGAAAAAATAAAAGTAACTTATAGAGGCAGTGCCTGGAAATTATTTAATAAAGCTACAATAGCAACAGTAATAACTGCAAGTCATGAGCCTCTTCATGAACAGAAGAATCTGGAGAAAAAGAGTTAATCTGGACTACCTCCATAAGATCAGATAAAAATTGGAATGKAATTTTACCTAATTTTGAGAGGAAGCAAGGTGTATGGTGTTGTGTGCTAGCCTTGGATAAATATCTTTATAATGGCAGCCAATTGAGGATGAGAATGGGGAGACTTCTCTATTTTGGATGTCCTTGCCCAGACTCTCTGTTCATCTGACATAATCTTCAAAAGGCTGGAAGYGAATTTCTCCCTCTGTTTCACGTCTGTAGAACTGACTCCCAATCATCACAGGCTCTTCTGTGTAGCTGCCTTGTGCAGGGGATACCTGCATCATCATCTGGGAAGGTGAAGGGAAAATATAAAGAAATTTTGGGGCTACAGGCAGCACTGTAGCTGCTGTCATTAACATCTGTCTGTTTTTTTGCTATGGTAAAATATTTTCCYGTTGTGTTCTCTTCTTCAGTCATAATAGCTGTTGTGGCTGGTTTTATTTGGTGTCTCCTTGCAGTTATTAATCATGCGATGTAAAACGTGGATTTTAAATGCCAGTTTAATGAGCTGCAATTCAATTATTCTTTTGTGAGTTTTCAGCAACTGAATGAGTTTATTTGTGGTTAAATAACTAAGAAACAGTCATTGGAAATGGATTTTAGCTCAGTAATTTTACGGTTACTCCCAAAGTGTCTGCCCACATCCATGCACACTTTGAGCTGCCTTCTGTTAGGTTCTTCTCACGACTCGCTGCAGTTCAGTTTCTGCCAGGCTCCTCCAGACTCCCCATGACTGAGCACAGGTGTTCCTAATGAATCTGAAGGAGCTGGAGCACTSAATTCTCATCAGCCATCTCTGGTGAGAATTAATCATAACTCCTAATTTCATATTTTCAAAAAGGTTTTTTTTTTTGTTTGCTTCATGTCAGTGCTGAAGCCACACATGAGAGAGGATGAGATACTGCCTGGCAGCTGTAACCATGATGTATTTGTGATTTTAATTAAGAATAGCAGATAACAGTCTGACAACTTTATCTAATTCTAGATATTTTGATACACTGGTATAAAATTACTTCTTAAAACAAATCCCTAGTTATTACTCTATTTAGAATTATAGTGGAAATTATATTAGATACTTAACACTTCTGTACGCTAACACTGTTAGCAATAGTAAGCCTTAAAATTATGATTTTTTTTTCTGTCTTCAAGGGTCTAACTCTTGGCTTGTACCAGAAACGAAAGGAGCAATTGTTCAAGGTGGATATGGCCATACCAGTGTCTATGATGAACTGACAAAATCTGTTTATGTCCATGGTGGATACAAAGCACTGCCTGGCAATAAATATGGATTGGTGGACGATCTTTACAGATATGAAGTGAATACTCGGACATGGTAAGTTGGATTTATAATGTAGGAAATGAAGTTATAGGTTGCTGAAGAAAACGTAAGTGTGGAGTTAGGTAGAGTAAAGTTTGCAGGTACCTCTATATCCTTTGGATGTTGCACGTCCTCTGCAATAAAATGGGAGAGTTGTGGTGAGGGACTAGACTTGAGTGAATGGATTAATGGAACTACATGTTGAAAGGAGGGCAGGGAGGAAGCTTTGTGCRTGTTCTGCAAATTAGGGGAAGGTTCTCCTATCCAGACATAACCCCTGTGCAGAAATTGCACATGTGAACTGTTTCCTCGTGGTGTGGATGCACTGTTGGTGTATGTTAAAGTGGCTGTTTTTTAAATAAATAGAAATCCCTAATAACTGTGGAAGGTTATTTTGAACAAAATTACCAGAAATAAGAGAGGAAACTTCAGGTATTATGTAGGAATCCTTAGGTATGAATGTTCTTGGTGTTTCTATTTCTCTCAGTTCCTTGGTCCTCAAGTTTATCCTAACTTATGAAGGCTACTTGCATTTTATGTATGSAAAGTGACCTTAAATGTTTTTTCTTACCTTAGAGATGATTTGTGATCAAGAACTATTTCTTGGGACATTTTATTCTTGCAGTTTAATATTTGTGTTCAGTACCAATGGTTTAACTTTAAGCACCRAAAACTTGCTCTCAGATGTTGGAAACATGTGGGCTTGGTTTCACTGAGGTTCCCAATACCATTAACTCATGGCATTTGGAAAAATTATTGCAAGAATTTTTTGTTCCTTTTAATGTATTTTCAAATTCCTGGAATTTTAATGATTTCTTATTATATTCTATTTTTGGAACAAAGTGATATTTTCTCCTTTGATGGTCTGYTCAACAATAAAATAATAATTGCTGGRATATTTTTATGCATWATTYATATGAAAACTMATAAAGAAGGCTTCGATCTACTCTTTACTGATGTAGAATTCTCTGCAGTTTGTAGAGAACTCAAGTCTTTTGTTTGTTTTGTGAGATTTACACTGGGAGTGAATTTTACTGTGGGACTGAAAACGGGCTCAGAGGATGGGACAGTGACACGTAGTAATAAAATCTTCGAATATTTGTTTACTATGACACCTTACAATTAGCATTCAAAGCAGTCAGTGAGATGACAGACTGAATGTGCACTGGRTAGGTGTGATATGAGGAAGAGATGGAACTTTGATGGCTCTCATGCCCATGTCCGTGCCACTTACTTGTCCTCATTGTTTTTCTCTGGCACTCACTCAATTTCTGTGGCTGAACTGGCAGAGATTCACATAGTTCACTAAGTTTTGGTATACAAATCTGATCACCTGTTTAGCTCAGTGGCGTGCAGGTTTTCATTTCTTAACATCAGTTCAACAAGCTTCATGTTTCTTGGCATGTGAGGGGGCAGCATTTTAATTCCTAGTAGGATCTGTGTTTTTAATACACGATGGGGAATTACAGTGCTGGTAATACCTGCACTRTTTTGCATTACTGCCCTGCTGCTGCAGCTGGAAATGGGGGGGACAGTAGAGCTGGGTTTGGATAATGGCCTGAGGCAGTGGAAGCACCTGCTGGCTCCTGGAAATTTCTGTCACCATTACAAAATTGTGCTGCTCTGTGCAGCACTTGGCACTGGCATAGTTAATACGGGCTAATGTTTGCAGATACACGAATATGTGCATGAATAATGAATTCAGGGGAAAGCGTGCTGAGACTCTCRCAGAATTTGCATGGGGTTGATATGTGTTGGAGAGTTCTCTAGATTGCCCTCATTAGCGATGCTAATGAATAGTGAAAATCATGGCCAAATTAACAAACTTCCAGTTCTGCTGAATCTTGAGGAAAAATTCCTGTTACTGGGAGGGATGAAACTCAGCACACAGTATGCAAAAATTAGGGGAAAAAAAGCCTCGTGCTATGGTAGGGACTGAGAGTGGGGTGACACAGCTGGGCCACAGGTAGAAAAATGAGTGGCCCAAAAAAGAGAACTTATTGAGTATACTGTTCTATCCAATGTGGAGAAAAAAGTCCTTAGTTTACCCCAGAGCAGTGTGTGTCTCTTTAGACCTTTAGTGATCAACACAACTATTTGTAGACAGCTGCAAGGCAGGATAATCGAGGCAGAGCCTAGTGTATAGCAATTAGTGTAAATTAGGCAGTAGGGGMTGTAGAAATCTGGAGAAGCAAAAGACAGAAAAGTGTCTGTAGTCTGAATGGACAACAATAACATGTTCTTAGGATATTATTGTTCTTTGAAGTMATGGCAGCAGAATTCCTCCATTTCCAGTTGAAAACAACTTAAAAATACTGTCTTTTTCTATTTCCTTGCCACTCCTAATTTTCTATGTTGCTGGTGAGTTGAACCTAAATACCACATTTTTCTGGGGGACACCATAAGTATCCTATTTTAAGCCAATTCRTGGTTAAAAATCCACACTTATGTGGGGCTCTGTTTTCAAAGTATGCTAATCAGAAATACACAAGAGAAAAGCAAGTCACTGAATAGGACAAAAAAAAAGGGGTCAAAAGCAGAAATACATGTGTGGATTGAAGAAATTGTCACATTTTTAAGCAACAAAAAACTCATTTATTTTCATTTAGTCTTTTGATATTTCTTTTGATGTTACTTTCTAAGGCTAGGGGGGAATTTATTTAAATAATAATATGAGAATTTAGGTTTGATGCCATCTTTTCAATTTGTTTAAACCTGCAATTTTTTATCACTTAAAACTATCTCAAGTTTATTGATTAACTCATGCCATTATATTAAAAAAAAAGTACTTTAAGAGGTGTACTCTCTCCCCCAAAAACAAGGATGATGTAAAAATATTGAACAAATATTATGAGAGTGATTCAAGAGAGACAGTATTATTCAATCAGAAAGATAGTTCAGTCATTTTTGTCACAGGAAAAAAGTGACAAACAGTTTAATTGTAGATGTAAACAGCGTGCTGTTGTGTGCGTGAAAATGAGATTCTAACGTTGTAAACTTAAATAACTGAGGCAATGAAATGTTGTTAGGAGTAAGTAAAAGGCATTTTGTACTGGTGATCTACTCAGCTCTACACAAACATGTCCACAGCTGGTCGACTTAACTTATTCAAGCTGGCAAAACCCACAAATGGTTCCTCTTTTCCTCGGTAAGATTTATTTGCTGGGTTTGAATCAAGTTTGTTTGAATTAAATCTTTCTCCTGGCCCCACATCTGCCACTTTCAGACTGTGGCATTGATCGCTCGTGGCCTCTGGTGGGGCTGTGGTACTGCTCTGGCACAAAGCAGAACACACACACACAGAGAGGTGAAAATGAGTGAAGAGAGATCAAAGGCTCAGTGTGTGTGCACAGGTTTCTTTTTTTCAGTACTGAAGTTCTCTATGTTTGAGTTTACCAGTCTGGATAAATTTATGAAGCAATGCAAGTGTTTTTGTTGTACCTAGAATGACTTCTACCATTTCCTTTCCAGGTCTGAATGTTCAATTAATTAGAAAAAAAATAAAAGGTTTTCCTTTTACTATACTTAAGATGATCTAAAGATTCTTGTAGCTTTCTAAAATATTTTTAATTTGCATTTCTTGAGCAAAAAACCAACAGGAATATATAAGCATATATAAGAATAGGAATGAATACTTTGAATAAGGTTTCATTCAGTTTTGCGCAAAATTTATCATATCACTAATCATTTCTGAAGACTGTAAACATGTTAAAATGTATTTCAGATATATTATTTGGCAAACTTATTTTTAATTAAAAKCGTGACATTTTAAACAAATGATAAATATGTATTTGTTGTGCAATGAAAAAATTGATAATCCTAGAAACAGTCTGATTAAATTTCATCAWACTACTGAGTAGGAGCTATAGTTTAGTAGTTTCATATTGCTTTCATCTATGAACACTCTTAATGTGCATATACACTTTTCCACACTTTAGTCTGTATTAACTTGTTCCTGTTTTGCAGGACTATTTTGAAAGARAGTGGCTTTGCAAGATACCTTCATTCAGCTGTCCTAATCAATGGAGCAATGCTCATTTTTGGTGGAAACACTCATAATGATACTTCCCTGAGCAACGGAGCAAAGTGTTTTTCTGCTGACTTTCTTGCATATGATATAGGTTTGTATTGTACTTTATTTTTCTCGTTTGAGTTTTAAATACCACAGTGTTGCTTTCTCAGGTCCGGCTAACATGATTCTTTAAAGTTTCGATCCCAAACACCTTCAGGTTATTTATAAATTACACAGATTTTTGTTCCATTTTGTCTAAAGATTTTGGTTTGTTGCACCAAGAAGATTGCACAAAGCATACCAATATTTATGAGATTCTCAATGTCCTGGATATTTTTGTAATATTTTGGCAACACACATTGAAGAAAGACAAACTTGAAAAAGGCTCTGCGTGGCAAATGGTATTAAGGCTGAGTGAAGCATGAGGAGCCTTTAGGAGATGATAAAAGGATGTGGTGTATTTTAATTTCACAAGAGAGTGGCTGAGAGCAGAAAAGATTGTTGTTTGTAAATATATGATAAGAATGYAGTTTGGAGGAAAACTGTTTGATAAGACAAGACTAGATGGGTGTCAGCTTTCATTCTGTAGAGTGGTTCCAAGCCTTTGAGCTGTACATTTATGGAAAAGCCTCCCTATAGGATTGTGGAGTCTATAAATATAAGAGAATTTAATGAGTCCATAATCTGTTTCCTATCTTGTGCCACTGCTGTTCTTACCATAAATAGTTTTTCACTTCCCTKATGTTCATGTCCATATTTTATGCATAAGCTTGAAGTATAAACATACAGCTCATATTTGGGCTTTAAATATAATCATACAGCTCACATTGAGGCCAAAAAGCACAGTCACTTGTCCTGGGAGCCAAAAAATGGGAGCAGCCTGGGAAATGGACTCATGCATGATCCTGGTGAGAACAGCCTGTGGATATTGCCTGGATCTGTTKTTGGCAAGCGTTTATCAGCTGCCTGCAGTGGTAGAAGAGGCTGAGATGTGATCCTTCTTTTAGGACTAGTTAATGGCTCTTTATGGCATTCACTGTAGATATCAATGCCATGGGWTTGCTTTAATRCAAAAATAATGACTRAATTCAGTACATGGAACATATAGGGTTATCTCCTCCTAGTTTTAATGGCTGTGAAAATAATAGTTTTGTAAAACATAGCTTTTTGTAGGCATCTGATGATGTGAGCTATTGATTTTTTTCTCGCTTCAGTTTATATGTGGGTTTAATTTTTTATGAAACAGAGCTCCTTTCTCATTTGAGGCATAATATTATTTATTGGTCTACATTTATTTGTAGAAGGTGCACTTACAAGTCAATACTATGAATCCTAAGATCTGAATAAGTGTAACTTTCTGACTTTCACGCACCAGTAGTTTTCTATCCTCTTTCATGAAAATGTTTTATGCTGTGGTTTTTTTTCTAATGTAGAACAATATTTTGGTTTGTCTAGTTGATTATAATGTTTAATATGGTATTTGTATTCTCTTGCAAGTCACATTCTCCATGTGTTATCAAACTGAGGAAATACAAAAGAAGTGGATGTAGTAATTACTCTTTGGATGTCGTAATTACTCTTAAAAATGAAATACATGAAGATTGATTTGATTCAGACTTATTCTTCTGTAATATTCATTTCACCACCTGAAACACAAATCTCACGGCACACATTAAATAAAGACATACTTTTCCAGAAAACTTGAAATATTTTACTAAGAATTAAATAATTATGCAAGGGGCATATTTCAGAATTTTATTWACTTTGCATCATGAGTTTTTGAACAATACTTGGAAGAAAAAATATATGATGCTATCAGCATCACATTTCCTAGATACCTTGCAAGTGATGGAGTGTTATGCCTTGTCTTGTAAAAAATGGGTGCTGTCTGGAAACCAGCTGAATCCTGGAGATAGAGCCTATGCTATTTATGTTCAAGTTGGGCTAGAGAGTACTTTTGATTATCTCTCTTATTATATGTGACACAGTCTTCTGGATAGATTGCTTCAGGTTTTTATTACCCATGAAAACATTGTTTTTCATATTAATGTGGAATAACTGTTGGTGTGGCTTCATCTCAGTTAAGCTTAGCTTTCCAAAAGGTTGATCTCTAATGCAGTTTGGAAATCCACACTCCTCTAGTCCAAGGATAGAGATGATATCTCCAGAGAGCAATTCATTTTACCAAGCTTTAGGACAGAATTACCTTTTTCCCCTCCTGCTTTTCTGAATCAGTTGTTGCTTTCTTAAGTTCTGAGCTTAGTCTATATTCAAGTTTTAGACATTTAAATATGTAATGTGCCAAGAGCTCAATTCAGCACTTTGAAATACTTACTGTGTATTTGTTAAAGCTGAACACACGGAGAGATGGAACAGACAGAGCAGTAAATACATGATGAGAAAACTGCTGCATTAAAAAAAAAATGAGCTTTAGAAATCTGGCCTTGGTTTACATTTGCCTTCTTTTGATATTTTACCACCAGATTGCCCCTGGGTTGCTCTGGCAGCTCCTCAAAGATCCACAAAGRGTCATTCTTGTAGAGGTCAGGTATTTTTCAGCTGTGCTGTTATTRCTTCATTAATCTGAAAAAAGAACCTTGGCAATGGGGACAGTCTTGAATGCTGTGGCTGACCTGCAGGTTTTTAACTGATGCTGGTTATGGCTTTTCTTTACAAAAAYATGCTTAAAACTTACTTTTCTGTTCCAATCCGATCTTAGAAAAGTAACTTAGATTATATTTTATGAGTATTCACATGCAAAATCTGCAGATAAAAATAGATTATTAGACACATAGACTCAGTTTAAAACAGATTCTAACTACTGAAACCAATATTAAAATATAATTAAATAAAAGTTTCTTAAAAGAGTGAGGGTATTTATTTTAGTTTCTGGCCARATGGTGCAGTTTGTAMRTATATYTCTGCCTRCCTAAGTTCCTTAAGTTTCMRTTTATGAAGTATTCAGTCTCTCTTMTTTTGTTACAYATTTTCCAGTTGCCAAGGTATCTGGATACCCTAGATATGTATTGAGAATTACTGACAGGGAATCTCWGTAAAAGCCAAAAAATGAAATCCTGGGAACGTGGCAGCTGTTTCTGTGCTCTCTCCTAGTGGTGGTTGTAGTTCTGCATTGTTTGTATCTGCAGGAGAAGAGCAATAACCCATATGTTTACACTARTAATATTTCTTTTATAAGTCTTTTGTTACTTTTCAGTTTATTATTATGGATTAAATAGTATGCAAATTCAATTGCTTATGAAAGACAATATTGTATGTGAAATATTAAGTTTCTTCYAGGGTATTCAAAAAAAGCTTGAAAACTTTCTCCTTTTTTTGGAAAAAAAAAATCAAAATTATCTAATGAGATTTGACTTTAGTTCCTCTTATTATCAAACATATTTCTTGTATTTTGTAATAAAATGAATTGTTTATTCATAAATTGTTTGCTTGTAAGGTAAGTTGTTTTACCTCCAGTAGYTGCTGTCAACAAAATGAACAAGTTTAAATATCTGTAAATGTACCTATTTTTTTTCCAATATGAGCACATCTATTTTGCACACTTCTTTTTCTGGAGTTAGAAATGAATTATCAATGTGCCATCACAAATAAAATGTAAAGCAGTGGCTGTGAAAGATTAAGTTTTATGCRTTTCTGAGCACTTAAGTTATAAATRTAGTTTTGGTGCAGTCTGTAATAGCAATTACCTCCATATTGCTGTGCTATTAGAAGAGCAAAGCCATAATAATATAATGCACTAATTGCTTCATGTAATAGCAAAGCTTAAGGTTATTGTTTTCTTTATATTGCTTGGGGAGTCACTGTTATGTGTATAGATTCTGTTATTTCTATGGTTTAAATTCAATTCATGCTGTTTTGAGCATACTTGCTTTTGTGTTTTCCTGAGAGTAAGGAGATCTTTATTATCTGATTAAAGAAAMATATTTATGCAGTGTGGAAAGATTCAGAAAATAAGTTTTCTGTTAGTCCATAACTTTTATGATGTTTTAGTTGTTTTATGTTCAGTGTTTAGTGGTCCAGAGTCATAGATGAGAACCAGACAGAAGTATAATGGTGTCCATATGTTGTGAACCAATAGTACTTCTCTTACCAAAGAAAAATGAACTTTGTCATTATGAAAAAAATRTAAAGAGAAGATGGAAGCATAAACTGGCATTGGATTCTTTGTAGCACGTCAGGCTGCACTGCAGTGGTGCAGTGATTGAGCAGAATGAATACATTGGTATTTCGGATCTATTTAAGTAGTTTGAAATTTAGAAATGATTCGATAAATGTAAGCATAAAGCAGGTGGTTTCATATACCTTCTCTTAAAACAAAGCTCTGAATGCATGAGAGGTTGTCATTAAATCAGGCTGCCTGTGCCCAAATACAAATGGCATCTCAGTTGTCCCTTTAGAGACTGTCCTAACAACTTTTGCTTCCTATTTTTAACAATACTATTTTTCCTATTATTTTTTCAGTCACATTTTGATAAACCTAATCTTAGTTAAATTTTTTAAATCAAATCTATGTGCAAGTATTTTACCGATATGACAATGTTGATTAGAAATGATTTGGTTGGTTTGTTTTTGTTTTGTTTTTCCTCTAAAATCATCCTGTGAAACTTTCCAGTAAGGTATGAATACTATTGCAGCATTGAAAAGTTTCCTATGAGATGTCTTGGTCATCTTCTCTGATATCAGTAAGGCAATGCTGCCAGTAGGTTGTAAAGGAGATGTGTTGAGGCCTGACCTGTTGGAGTGTGGACCCTGCAGAGCAACACTCTGTGCAAAGTTCAAGTGGGGATTTTCTCAACTGGATTGCTTCAAATCCACTGCATTTCTGTGCTGTTCCATCACATAAATGTGTGTGACTGTCGATTCACTGMCAGAGCCACTTTTGTATCATCTGGTAACCATTTAATCTACACCAGGGGGAGGATCAACCTTTTTCATTTAATGTCATAATGTGTCATAAAGTAGAAGCCTTAGTAATAAACCCTTTATTTCTTCTTGTACTTTTCAGTGACTAAAAATTTTGCTAATCTATTTGGAATGAACAACATTGTTTCTTCATCTGCTTAGTGACTGGTTCTGTTAAAAGCAGAATGTGCTTCCATGTGCTGTGCACTGTACCTGGTTACAGATACAGCAGATACAACTAATGCTGTATCTTCCACTTCCTAKCTGTATAATGCCTTGAGGGCTTAACATTTTATGGAGGAAAGTATTTTATTCCGAGCCTACCATCATTATTAGACTAAACACAAAACACACAAAATGCTGTAATATTGATAAATTATGTTGTGAATTATACTGCATTTACCATTTATAATTTTTTCTTRAAATAGCACAGTGAAGTCTGGAAATTTGGGTACTCAGAAATGTTCAAAAAAARTTTGGCAATGGTGAGCAGGGATGAATTCTGTTTGATTCTTTACCAAAAACCCACCAGCAATCAGTTGGTTAACTACCTGTATTTTGTATTAATCAACTCTACAGAGAAACTCACATCAGGAATTGAAAGCTGAGCAAAAGTATTATTCTTGCACAGTGCTCTGTTCAGTGTTCAGTAGTCAGGGAGAAGATAAGAGGGGAGGCTATTTGTAATAAGCCTCCCTCCCTCTTTTTTCTTGTACTCTATTGAAAAGACCTGCCAGTTTGAAAAATACCATCAGTAAGAAAGGAATTATTATATCTCCAGCCCTCAGGGGTTCCTCATCTGAAAACCAGCCTTTATTATGGTTTCATGGTCTTGCCTTGATGTTAAATCCCACTTTTTCTTAAATAAATTTCTAGGTACAGGAAAGATTATATTTCTAAGTGTGTAAATGTATATGTTTTTAAAAATAAGAAAATTAATGTCGGTGCTTCCCAAGATCAGATGAAAATTTAATGTGAGTTTTAAAATCAGACGGAAATTGGGTGTGGGTTTCTTAAATTGTTTCCTTTACCATCAAAGGCACRTGAGCTCACATGTACTGTGTCAATGTGCAGTGATTTAACAGCAGCAAAAACTTGATTTTRAGGTATAACACTAAGATTTTGCTGGTCAATTGTAGTGTTAAAATATTTGCTTRTTATAGTKTAGYAATAATTCCATACTGTTATGATAATRTKATGTTAAYAATGATAGTAACAGAAGGCAGAAGYTGAGAMAGTAGTAAGAAWTTTGGGRTGCATGATCCCATAAAACAGTGAATTAAACTTATTACACTTCCTTCAAACTGCTAAATCCATTCTGAGTCCACCACTTGATGTCTAAATTATTGCTGTTTGAACCATCTGTGTTACTCCAGTAATAATGTGCTTTTACTTTCTGTTTCCAATTGATAATGAGATGTAATTGATTTATTTATCGTAGCCACAGTCTTGCCCTGGTTGTCTCTCTGGGCTCAGGCTGTGATTTGGTGGAATCCCAAGTTGATTCAGTGGTGTTGCTGCTGTAGCTGTGCTGTCCTGTYCCCTCCTGTGTTCTGGCTTTTTTAAGCTGAGGAGGGAGGTGTTAYGATCTGACCATTATGGGATGCCTCTACCAAAATTCAGGTGCCAAGAAGACCGTATGCTGTCAATAGTACAGATATTATTTCACAGTGAATGTGAGGTAAGGAGAGATAGAMAGAAGCAGGAGAGGAATGAGGAGAGAAAAGAGAGTGAGAGAGAGGAGATCTTTGTTTGCCACAGTGGGGAWTTTTGTCTGGATGCATTTCCCAGGATGTGGGAGCCAGACTTTGCCAGGCCCAGAGCCAGCACCATTCTGTGCTTATCTCCAGGGCAGAGACCTTCTGACTCTGATCTTAGCAGTGTTTGTGGCTATAGTGATCTTTAAATCTCTTACAGGAGGGAAGATGATTTTTTTTGGGGTTTGGGTTTTTTGAAAACAATGAAAAAATTTAATATTTTTTGAAATATGTGATCTGATGATGATATTTTTTTAAAATTTTTAACCATATCCATAACTTGAATAAATTATTCCAAAGCTTAAAATTAAGTAAGCATACCTTCTTTAGATGTGACTATCATTGGAATCCTACAGGTAAATGAATTCCGCATTATTATATGAAATCTCTCTTGTGTTAAGACTCTGGAAACAGGTTTTAGATGTGTTCCCAACAATCTTATTGTCTGCYAGCAACCTTTTCTAATTGCTGGTCTCTGTAGGACTCTTCTGCTTTCTTGTGTGCTAAATTTGACTCTGCAGCTTCTACAGGCATGGACTCTTATTGCATTCTCTGTATTAAGGAGAGCTGAGCAAATTGGTCTTTTTTTTTTGTCTTAGAGTCCAAGTTGATAACTTTGCCYCTGGTTTAAAATGAAGTGTCTATATATATAAATAAAGCCATGCTTTTATTTGGATTAAATTTGAGAGGCCTCTTTCCCTTCTTTTCCCTTCACCTCCTTTTCAACTTTAGATGTAATCCTTATCCTTGTGTGTATAGAAGCCGTTTTTTTTTTCAATGAGTAAACTTTCATATTAGGGTTACAACTCTGCTGAAAGTTTGCCCTACCTGTCTCCAAAACCTGTTACGATGAAAAATTCTAGGCATGTTTTGCTTGCTCCGTAGAAAAATACTTTCCCTACTCCATTTTATAGGGATTTCCTTGAAGTTTCAATCTGTAGTTACTGCCTATTTCTTTTACCGTGGGATTTGAATGTTTGAAGTTAGTAAAGTTGCAGTAGGAAATAATGAAGAAGGGACTAATTTTTCTAAATAGCTAAAACTGAAGTCAGGAAAGAAGAATGAAACCACACCAAAACCACATTTGTGTACAGCAGTTCTAAAAGCTTGAAGAATTAATTTGACATGGAGATACTGATACAACATTCCTCTCAAATATGTGGAAAGTAATTAGCATACTTGRATCAAGATACTAAAAGTAAGACAATAATGAGACAGGTTGCACAGCTGGAGGAGTGATAGTTTATCTTAAAACACTTAAGAAAAGAACTAAGTTCACTGCCATAGAWGTTGCATGAAGTACTTATAAATTGAAATCCTTGAGCTATTTTGAGAGCGTGTAAACATTAGAGSAATATTACTGATCCCTTGATAACAGTGACAGCAGTGCTTGTTGCTGTGGTTGTTGAAACTGGCTGTGAAGGCAGACAACTGYATGTGTAATAAAGTGACACTTTTATGAATGTCCTGTGGTCTTGATAAATGTCAGKATAGATCAGTGCTGCTGACAGGCTCTTGGAGCATCTACTCAGAAATGTTGTCTAAAATGAGTACCTGTTGACTTATCCTTGAGCGGTTAAAATATAGTTCACATGTGTTTTGCTGAAAACTTTTCAAATTATTTGATATATGTTTGGTATTTTGTCTTTCAGCTTGTGATGAATGGAAGGTTTTACCAAAACCTAATCTGCATCGAGATGTCAACAGATTTGGTCACACTGCTGTTGTCAGTAATGGGTAAATGAAGTGTCTCTTAAATTTTCCTTGCCATTTTTCTGGAAGAAAAAACTCCAGAAATCACTCTCACGTGAAKTGTGGTTCAATAACATAGAACTGATGTAATTCATTAAAAGGAAAAGTAATGCTCATCGGGATCTTTATTTTCCTTAGATAATCAGCACAGCTAATCCACAGCCTGCCAGACTGTGACATCTCTTCAATGACATTGTAGTTCCACTGTACTGAGGTGTTTTCTCAGTATTGTGAGATACACTGAATTTCRTATTAGGTACCCACTATGATCCTCACTCAGGTGTGATGGGAGAAATCTTTTTCTCTTTGTAGAATGCTACAATTACTTGYTCTTTTACAATCATAAAATAACCATGTAACTGGAATTTGCTGGGAAAAAGGGAAGATTTAGATGATACTGATATAGTTATCATCTTTAACCACTTGAAGAAGGAAAAGCCTGCCAGCATCTACACAATATTATATTGCTCATCCTCTAGAAAATGGAGCATTCTCTCATGTCATTTGTTGGGTAGAGCTCAGTAAATCTTGATCATCTAGGAACAGGAGATGGAATGGATCTGCAGTTTATGGATTTGGTGGCTGAACTCTCTGCTTCTTTTACCCCAACTCAAAGATAAAATCCTAGAAGGAACATCTCCTTTTTACTGGAAAAGAATTAGAAAACAATAGTCACATTTAAAGGAATGTGTCCAATTTTACTTTTGCTGGTTACTAAGTGGCCAAATTTCCGAATTTGCAGTGGTATAATCATTGTACCTCTTCTACATTATTCATCACACTCATAAATTCAGTACTTAAGTATTCATGAGCAACTTATGGATCTATATAAGGATCCTATATAGGTCGGAAATGAACTAATGAGTAGTAATACAAATAAGAGTGTGACTGCTTTTAGCAAAAATAGTACTAAATTGTAAGTATGTACACAGAGCACTTGACATTAATCAATGAACACATTTATTTATTAAGAGAAAATTGCTTGGAATTAATGAATTCAGCACCTGATAGTTTTTCATTATGATTTGTGTATTTTATGACATCTAAGTTATGTCTRATACTTTGAGAATGGTCACTTTCAWTGAATTACATTCAAAATGCCTATTTTTTATTTTTTCTTAGAACTACATGGCATTTCTGTTAGGATCTCAGATACCAAAAAACTGCAGTACAGATACTTTCCAACATTCTGCTATTGGGAGTTCTGTGATTAAAGAGTATACAACAGATATGCAGGATTTCTATTACTGCCTTTTACCTGAGACTGTTGTTAGTTTTAAATCAGAAGGGTGAGAGCTCAGGTTTAGTCTTTTGGTTCCTGCGTCAGAAGCTACTGCACCAGAAATGTTACCAAAAAAAAAAAAAATCCATCTTGTCAATTGTTGCTGGCAATCTTTGAAATCTTCTTGAAGAAAAATGTTCTTGTTTTCTGCAGGCCAGTGTTTCATGCTCTGTTCTCATTATCTAACTRCAAAAATGAGTGCATTCTTCCAAAGCTCCTCATTCTTCCAGACATTTGGGATATGGCRCTCCCTAATACATACAGCACAGTGAGATTTCAGCAATTTTTTTGTTAATCTAAACTTCCATAGAGAAATAAATTGAAAAAGTAACCAATAAAGGAACCACAGAGTCTTTATTAGAGAAATATTAAGATATTTTGAATCATATTTTGTACGTTTTTAATTGTATATCAAGACAGATAAGAAATCAAGAAAATGTATCYACAATAACAGTTATATTTACTTGCTTTGTTCCAATAGATCCATGTATATATTTGGGGGTTTTTCAAGTGTTCTTTTGAATGATATCCTCGTGTACAAGCCTCCAAACTGTGAAGCATTCAGAGATGAAGAGCTGTGCAAAAATGCCCGTCCAGGAATAAGGTGTCTGTGGAACAAGAAACATTGTGAATCTTGGGAATCTGGACATCCTAATAACATCCTGAGAGSAAAATGTCCTAAGAAAACAGGTAAGTGAATTCTGGTCTGTTTGTGTCAGCTTTGCAGTGCAGTGTAGGAGATGGGGCAGGCAAAGAAGTAACCAGGRCCTAGTAACTTAATTAGAGTGTAAAGACTTGTTGTCTCTGAGAATACCCAGTGCAAGAGATTTACAGACTGTTTTTAAAACTCATTCAGTTGTGGACTCGTTTTGTGTTTTACATGCGGTGAAGTAGTGCAAAAGTGCACAAGGTGTAAGGGAAAGCAGAACAGCAGTGGTTCTGCACAAATAGACACTGCAAGCAATARCTGGTGCTGTGGGCATATGGCACTCTCAGACCTGAATGTGCCAATAAGGGAGGGAAGCATCAGTGCTTCGAGGAGATTGCCTATCAAACAGGAGCATTTGTACATATGAATATAATACAGGCACAGCTGGGAAAAAACCTTGGGCAAACAAGCCCTTTGCAGAGTGTCAGATGGGTTCAGCTTTGTCATATGAATTTCTCTGTGGCGTTGTGATGGCTSTATTGTTTGAAACAGCAATTTACTGTTATGAATAGCTGTTCCAACCTATTCCTAAGCAYTTTGGCTTGTCACAAATAAATTGCTTGTGAAACTGTTGTTCTTATATGTCACATGAACAGAATATTTATCCCTGCTATACGCACCTACTGTTTTTTTCTGTGCATCTTTCCTTTCAGTGCAGTGTAAAATTACTTCCCAAACTTTGGCTGTGTGCTGTGTGTGCAAACTGCCATACAATTAAACTGCCAGTCTGTGTTTAATCGTTGGTTGAAAAGTTACTAGCACTGCTATTAATCAACACTTCAAGACATTTTATTTTTGTGATAGCTTTTACTTRTTTCTGGGCTGGTTATAAAGGTGCAGACTCAAAACCAAAAAGGTATATAATATAACAAAAGTGTTATCCAGGTACAGTTTTCTGGAAAATGGCTTTTGTACAGTTTCAGAATATTTAGAGATACAGGGTCTAGAAAGTTTCGTCTATTTATAAATAGAAAAAAATCTTGTAGCATTAAATTCAAAAGTAATACAGATGAAAATGGATCTTATAAAAAGCTGATCATAGCAACAGGTGTTTATAAGAGCCAAACAAAACGAAACACAGACAGGCTGAAGGAAAATAAAAAAGTTAGAGCRGTTTCTAAAGTACAGGTGCTGCAGTGAAAATAAACTACAACTCCACTTGCAAGAGATGAGGTCTGTAGAATTCCAGTTCCAAAGATATTGTGTGAACAGCAATATTTCACTGCCATCAAATTCTGCCAGTTTTAGGTGGTAATTTTTTGCCAAAAGCAAATTTTTCATATATTCTTTTACATTACTTGGCTCAAGCGTTATCTGGTTGAGAGTATCATCTGAGAAACTGCTGATGGTCAATATTAAAGGACAAGCAGAAATCTTAGTGGTTTTCAAAAGATCGATTCTTGGATGACAAGACTTCCCTGGCAAAAGAATCTTTTAAACTTGCMTGAACCTGAAGTTAAAGGAGCCAAAGTGAACAGGAATTAAACACACCAATCAGTAGAGATGGTACAAATTCTCYTATTTTGGGTCATGGTGAYTTYTAAGACTTTTGCTTCTTTTAAATARAAGTAATAATTTATRTCCTAAATKATTTTYAATATCTTAAATTTTAGTCCAAGTTCCATTATTGGGATTTTAACATTAACTTTTTCTCACTTACTTTTTGTAGATAAAGGACAGAACTGTAACTTATCAATCATTATTGGGTTTATAAATTCTTTACAAAGAWTTAAAATATCCGTGTGTTGCTGATATCTTAGATTTCAATTTTATTTACTGYTTTTATCTTCTTATCTTCTTGCATAGCTGTCTAATATTTTTATCATGATCCCACATCTCAAAAGAATCTTTCTTCTSTGTTAAAAGACTGAAAAAAAAGTTGAAAAAACCTTTTAATGCTCTTAATTTTTGCATTGTGCCGAGAGAGCTTGTATGCTGTAAATCAGTGAACATTCCTTTAGTTAATATGAAACTTATGAACCTTCTAATATGGTTGTTATTGAACAAATTTTGAAATGAGTAAATCCTATAAACTGAATAGAATTAACTTCCAACAATAACCTAAATGACGAGAGTTCAAATGAAGGATGTAACAGCAAAAGTGTTTAAAATGTGGTTTTATTGTCATTCCTTGGGATGTTTCTCTTTCTTTGTGTGGCAGCTGCTGCGGATGACAGATGTTACCGSTACGCGGATTGCGCGAGCTGCACCGCCAACACCAACGGCTGCCAGTGGTGTGAYGACAAGAAGTGCATTTCAGCAAACAGCAACTGTAGCATGGTGAGTCCTGACAAAAGTTATCAGTTATACCCTTTCTAGGTTTAGTAGACTAGTAGTTACTTGTTTCGAACACAAGTGGTTGCTTGTTTGACAGGCTTTTGATGTAAAAACGCTGCAGAAGGCATAGTTGGACTGCAGCAATAAAAATCTAATTCATGGTAAAAAAAATTCTTTAGGGTTGTGCTAGCTGGCTGGATATTTCTTAAAACAAATACTATTATCCCCCAATTAATGACATTTGAAAAGTCACAGAGTCATTATTAACTTGGATTTTGTGTGTGTGTGRTGTGAGGTACACAGGCAGAAATAATGGAATCCTATCAAGGGTGGTTGTTTGGTTTTTTCCATTTCAAACAGGACCAGRCCAGTCTCATTAGTCATGGTCTTCTGATCACTGATATCATAAAAATGATTTTCTTGGTCATGGAGTCACTTGTCACCTCATTAAAAGAATATGAGTTTCTATAACTATGAGATTAACTGGCTTGCAATGATTTGGTTCTGATTTTTTTTAAGTACAAGCAATCAGGTCACATAGATTCATGCAAGTTTATAGTTTTCTCTTTTTAATATTGCTTAGTGCCATGTTTTATACTTTATGTTGTTGTTCACCAGCTGCTGCATCTCTTGCTTTCTCATTTGATTTTTGACAAGCTTGTAATAGTATTTTAGCTTTATAAATTTTGCCTCTTTATACTTTTCAGCTATCTACAGACACTTGGCTGTACTTGAATTCAAAATCCTTTCTTTACACWCTTCCATTAGTAAAAGTATCTTGCTCTSTGGCTTGAAMYTGATGCAGATCAATCTTATTCTCCAGACAGACAAATTAAGGTGTGAGTTTGATAGACTGTGACTCAAATCTTGTCCATTCAGAGTGAGCACAGCCAGTTCTAATCACTGGCATTTGTAGCTAGTCACTACTAATAAAAGCAATGCAGACACAAATTCATCAGTAGCCRTTTATAAGTCTGTCAGAGGGATTTCACATTCTGGGCACTAATGGTTGGTTTCCTTTGTGATCTTCAAGGGCCCTTCTTTTYCTGACACATTGTTCTATATTAGGTGCTAATTTTCTAGTGGTTTTCATGGTTTTCAACTCTTGAGCAAGGAGTAGTTGCTAAGGAGCAGAGCATCTTCATTCCTAATAAATGGTGCCTAATAAATGTGGAGCACTGGGTATTTTAGCACAAGCTTCTSGGTTCAGTGTCCTTTGACAACCTTTCATGACTAAGATTGTCAGCTTAATTAGCAAACGATGCACCAGTCTTCTCTGTATCATTTCCTGTCTTTTRTTCAGGGTTTGAAGTGGATAGCAAAGGCTGTTAGTGTAGTTACTTGTAGTAGAAGAGCAGCATRGTGAAAATTCATCAAAACGATTTCTGAAAAAAGGTGCTATCATAAAAAGAAGGTGGCTGTTGCAAAATTAGTCTGTTGGCTGTGAGATGATGGAGGCAGAATTTTGAAGCTTTGATGCAAACCCACCAAAATAGCATCAACAGAATGGYACCATGTGGAAAAACAGAATGGAGCAGGCTGATTATCCATTTTCATAGACTGCTACTTCTGTACTAGGCCCACAAATGAAAATGTTGTGACAGCACTGTGATAGTAATATGGRATAACAAGCTGTAGACTTAGAATATCACAAGGAGTCCCATTTTTGCAGCTGTACAAAGGCCTTGATTTGTGACTCATAGRACTTCATAGAACTCCAGATGAGACAGACAGTAATGTTTTAGAATCTGTTGCTTTGGCCTCATGGAAATTAGCCAGTTGGCTAAAGATGTGCTGTCAACCTGTTTGGCATTGGCRTTGGCCTCATGGTCACCGATACCTGCAAAGCAGTGACTACTCTGCTGATTGGAGGGCCTGTAAAATATGAAAATTTCCCTGAAATAACTCTGGTTGGACAGATGAACTTCATGAGTAGTGCTAATGCATTGATGATGCACATAAACCTGCCTGTGCTCACCCTCTGATGTGACCCAGCACATCAATAGGACACTGCATTCCATTACTGTGCACTCATGGCTCATCAAGGTATATGTCATGTAGATCACATTTATCATGCCCTTATCTGATGTCATTGCAAGCTGAGGCTCACAATGCCTGGTCAGTCTGGATCTGCTTAATATGTTCATGAAACTGTATTCACTCTGGATGTCTGCACAGAAAATGCCTTATCTTGCATCCTGTGAAAATGATACTCCCTTGTTGCTGACCATGTTGCAGAAGATTGAGTATATTTATGTTTTGTAATGCAGAAGATTGATTATATTTATGTTTTGTAGAACACCAGAAACAGAAAAGAAAAAAAGGAARGGCTTTGTTGGGGAGGTTAATTTCATTTTAGATTACTGCACCTTTACAAGATGTCATTTTTTATAAAAAAGTAAAAAGTACCATGGAAGAGTAAGCTCCTCCTTGGGGAGGAGCCATCCCACCATAGCAAAATATTTTTCTACTTTACCAGATAAAATGGTAAATTACTGGAGAGGTCTGACCAATTGGAACAAAATGTGATTCTCTTTACTGAGGAAGATCAGAGAGAGAAAGAGAGATTGAATTTTAGCATAAAAAAAAATTAACTTTGTTAATTTTGTTCCATTTCTCAAGAGAAAAAAAGAATTGACCAAGTGGCAGAGAGCCCTAATATATCGAGGCACAGCTGAATTGTTGTATTTCTGCCTCCACCCAGTATTGCATTTTTGAAAACATCATTGCCTTTGGAAGCTCCAAGGGGCCCATGTTCCTACAACAGGGACACGTTTCCTCTCTGACACCAGCCACACTCCTACTACCAGGAGCAGTCTCTGAATTTCTTGTGTGTTGTTCTCCACATGTGGAGTACAGTAAAGCCACAGTTGATGACAGTTACCTGAATACAGCCCAGACTGGTGTGTGATTTAAAAGTGTTGGGTATCTCAGTGTGGCAGCATAAAGCAAATATTGTAAAATCCATGAAGGGGATGATAAAATAGCCTTTTACTGAGGGTATGGGATACTAGAGGATGCTTCAAAGAGACCTGTAGTCCTACATTGTTAAATATTTTTACACAGTGCCTTAAAGACAAGAATKCTTGTCTTTCTCTAATGTTTGCATTGGTTACAGAAAATTCCCCCTTTCACGATAGAAGTTCTTGGATGGTACACTAATACCAATAATATTAATCATGRCAATCTGCCTACATTTGAGGAATTCAAAGAGTAGTCAAGAGGAAATGTTTAAAGCAGTAGAAGGAAATATGAAKAGAATCAAATTTATCTTGGTGGAAAAAAAAGAAAATTTATGACCAGGAAGTACCCAGTGGCAAGTTTAGGGAATAGCTTCAGGGAAATAGTAGCAAGTCTGTAAATTAATAATTTACATTTAGAGTAGGCAAACTAGACAAGGTTTTACTGTTAACCTGAAAAATCCAGGAGGAGSAGAGAGGTACATAATTTAATAGCAATTTCTGAAATTCTAAGATAAACTGCTGCAGTATTTTCATTCTTCAGTAAATATTCTGAAAATCACTTCAGTTCATAAGTCTGTCTGTATGCCACCATATCAGGATCAGTACTTAAAAAAATCTAAGTAAATCAGACATGAGGGACGCTTTATACATAATATGATTTACACATACTTTGGCTTGTAAACATTATAAATATCCTASAGCAATATAGAACTTCTGTAACAGATGGACTGTCATCTTTTTGAATTTCATTGGGTTTGGTAGCTTAAGTTATAACCTTAATATTGTGTTAATATGAATTACCTATTGGATTCACATCTACATTGAACTAATGAGATTTTCAGGCAAGCAGTGTTTAAATTGGATTTAAGGGAAATAAATGCTGGGAATAAGGGAATACAACAAAGAACATTATTATAGAATAGTCACTAGTACTTTGAATTTTATTTTAAACATTAAATAACCAGYACACAACAAGCTTCATGATTAGAAAGTAATAGAACAAATATCTTGGTTTAGTTGGAAAATTGTAATTTGTATGTAATACCACTGAAGAGTATATAATTTAAAAAAGAAATGTGAATGCTTAAGGGTATGTCAAAATGAAGTGTTAAAAGTGAGTATTAGTTGGGCTATTGTAAATGAGCAGATGGTGGTTACTTGTGCTCTAAAATTCTCTTTAAAGCATCTCTCAGGCAGTTTTGTGAATATGYTTCATGACTGAGTGAAACTAAATGTGGGTTTATACCAAAGTTTTTTTGTGCTTTACTGTTTGGATGAATTTATTGCCCTAGATAGACAGTCTGTCCCTCTTTGGCATTGCCAGTGGCTCTGTTTCATACTGTGGTGTAGATGCCTTCTCCTAGAGCTGCTTCTGGGTCCTTTTTGCATCAAAGTAGCCTTTCCTAGAGAATAGTAAAAAGTGAGGASCTTTTATAATAAATTTACTGGTGGGCATCTGATCCCATAAAAACAAAAAATTAATATAAAGTGAAATCCCTCAACAGCAGTGTTCTTCAGCAGGAATGAAGGTTGAGATTCACTTTAAAAAATGCTATTTCAGGACTTAAAAAAAAAAAAAATTGGAGTAAAAGGAGACAGCTTGTCTCCCCCCTGTCCTATCACTGTCCATATTCCCATACCAACCTCTGTGTAACTTATTGTCATGCTGTCCCTTTATAAGTTGTGTAATCATACTCCAGGAGACTATTAAAAAGGGAAAGCAACCAAAATTGTCAATAAATCATGCATTTGCTATGCAAGTGCAATCCATTTTTACTGCCATGTATTAATTTAATCTTTTGTTAAGAGAGACAAGGCTTGTTAGGGTTTGACAAGAGGGACTTCCAGAGGTCCCTTCTAATCTCAAGCACTCTGTGGTTCTGTGAGTATAAACCTGTCGTGCATTAGGACTTACTTTTAATTATTACCTTGAAATTAAATTGGTGGAGCCTTATAGGTGAGCTGATGAATTGGCTGAGGATTTAGGGCAGTTCATTAAATAAGGTATCAATACAAAGTCTTAATTAAAAGTACTATGCAGAGGGCAGAAAGATTTGTATTCAAAATCTCTAACTTGGAAGACCTCAGTTTTCAGGGAAAAAACCAAACACAGGCCAAACCTAATAAACCACTCCAAGTAATAATTCTTTCAGTGTTTACTGCTTTTCTTCTAAACTAAGGTACCAAAGGAGTTTTATGTCACATGTAGAGCATATTCTTGCACCTTCAGTCAGTTATATGTAATTATTTTGCACCTTGTAACATTTTTTATGTTCTGTTTGACTATTTTGCTTGCTTTAACCTGCATAGGAGGAAATAATTTAATGAGAGGATAACCCTTAATTCTCTAAGAAACAGATATTTAGTTTAGTTGTTTAAACTCTTCCTGCTCTGTGTACAGGGAATTGGCCTCTTCAATTTGACACTCAYAGTTGTGTATGAAAAGTGAGGTAATTTGTTCTCCAGAGATGGTTTTTTTACTCTTTGCAACTGATGAAGAGTAAGGAGCTTAAATTCAGCCTAGCTTTTCAGTGGCCATGACTTTCTGGGAGGGATCCACCTGCTCTGTATTTCAGTTTTGACTTTTGGTTTTTTTTTTAATAGACCTATGCTTTGTTTTAATTTTTGCAGTCGGTTAAAAACTACACRAAATGTCACGTGAGGAACGAGCAGATCTGCAATAAACTGACGAGCTGCAAGAGCTGCTCCCTGCACCTCAACTGCCAGTGGGACCAGMGGCAGCAGGAGTGCCAGGCACTCCCTGGTAAGGTGACACTGCTGCTCACAGCTGGTYTCAAAACTGAATAAATCTCCTCTGTTCTTGCCACAGAATGTTTGTTGGATGAGCTGATGGATTTGTTTGTTCCATGAGCAGATGGATTTGTTTTATTTGTGCTCCCTCATCTTGCCTGTCTGTGCCTGTCCAGGTGAACCCAGCTGTGATTACACCACTCTTTGGGGTATCAGTGCTTCCTTTAATGTTGTTGGGGGAGATGATAACATCAGTGGAAGCATAATGACATGAACATCTGCACAAGCCAGTGATGAGCACTGGCCTGTGGGGACCACTGAGTGCAGACCTGAATTGCCATTCTGAGTGTTTTAATGGTGCAGATGCACTGACACTGGTAGTTTTGCTAGCTGGGGTTTTACCTTAAAACTTATAATTCAATTATACTTAAATTTTCTTGTGCAGATAGGGCCCAAGATCTAGTTTCTTGATTGTCTAATGCTGGTACTACTGTGAAAGCAGTGAATATTAAAATGCTAATATGAAATATTCTCAGAAGGTGACTGTTAACATTCTGAAATAGTATTTATTCTGTAATTTATATTCATAACTACATATATRCAGTTAGATGTCAGAACCTTTTCCATTTGATCTTTATGTCCAGATGAAGTTAATGAACACATTTTTTTTAGTCGCAGAGATGATTCATTAAATAACTTGCATCAATTTATTCTGTGCGGTTCAAAATTGTGTTTGTGTAATCTTTGTAAAGATTGACTATAACAGTTGCTCTTACTTATCTTTTAATAGTTATCTGAGTCTGAGTAGTGCTGTAAAATGTTGAAGAAAAATATTTTCTGAGGTGTTATCGGAAATTTCTATCATTTGGATTGCATTAGTATTTAGGCAAGTACAAATGCAAAGATAGGATAAAACAAAGATAGTGTAAAGTTGTGATTTCTTATTCTAGGATAGTCTTTCAGATTTTGAAATTTGCATAATATTTAAGTAAAATGGGTTGTGAAAACTATCATGTGCATAATCTATAATTCATATGTAGTTGTGGTCACTTTTGAGTACAAGGAAGAAATAGTGACATACAAATATTGTGCTGAAATATTGTATAATATTGCTCAGCATATATCTTACAATTATTTTTAAGTTCTTAGAAGTTTCTTTCYATAAAAATACACTATTCTGTATGATGATACTTGGTATTTCAGAATTTATGTGATGTGAAAAGGGAAATTTGGTGTGGGATGTATTTTGATTTATGATCTAAGGAAGATAAAACTCAGACTCCCTTGGGTTTTTTAAAAGTTTTTTTGAATCAGCAGTAACTGTATGCTTTTTGCACCAGCTCATCTGTGTGGGGAAAGGTGGAATCACATTGGAGATGCCTGCCTCCACATAAATTCCAGTCGGGAGAGCTATGACAATGCCAAACTGTAYTGCTACAATTTGAGTGGAAATCTTGCCTCATTAACAACCTCAAAAGAAGTGGAATTTGTTCTGGATGAAATACAGAAGTACACACTTCAGGTAACTTGAGTAACTTAATTGATGCTTATGTGAAATAAATTTGCTTTGAGAARTTCATTTTAGGGTTTTGTCCAAAGAGAGGGAAGTTTATGCCTTCAAAGMAATGCAATGTGGTGCTAAACTGGCATGAGGGATGTGTAGGATGTTGAGGAAAGCTCATATTTAATATTATTGACATAGCAGTTCTCAATGCTTCTTCTAACCAGATTTAAATATTAAAATTTACTATCTACTTGGAAGAGAGTATTTGCTCAAGAGAATAGCTGGAACACTGATTTTGTGTCCTGCTTTTGGTTGTGATAGAGTTAATTCTGAAATTCAGCACAGGCAAAGGCAGGGTCCAGCAATGGGGAGGAGTATYCCCATGCACCAGCACAGGTGAACTTCTCCAGAAAAGCCAGTTTTCTCTGTAACTGGTATGTGCCATCAAAGGGTCACAGAGAAGCTGCACTAGTATGTGAAGCATGTAGAAATTCCCTGCACAGCAGCACTGGAATTAGCTGGAGCTAATTATCTTTCTCTAATAATTGTGGGGGGGAGAGAGAGAGCTGTAAACTCTTCCATGCCTCTGGCAAATGCAGCAAGCTACTACCAGAATATTCCTTAGAAAAGGGATCCACATTACTTTTATTAACTGTGGGACAAGAGAATGCAAGATTAATTACCTGTCCCTGGGTGGTCAAGTCCAATTTTTCAGCAGGTAAATATTCAAATGCTTGTTGCTGTGTTTAAACATCACTGGTTAAAGTACATGAAATTTAAGAATGCTCAGAAATGTGAGACCTAGACTTGTACACTCAGATGGGATGTCTTAGCAGAATAAGGTTCCATTTCAAGCAAATCAGTCCTTCTTATGAAGAGACATTTTTTTGAAGTGTGTTTAGTTTTGTARAATATACAGCATTTCTTTGTCTCTATATAATCCTAAAAAATTTAAAGTAGTTTAGGATTTTACTGTTACAAGAAAGTGAAAGATAATTGTGGATAACARTTAAAGCTTGCATCAAACTAGTATGTGATTTATGAAGTTATTATGTTGCAGATGAATTTAAATAATTCAAAGGAAGTACCATTTAAGGATTGCCTTTATGTTATACTGAATTTGAGAGCAAGAGGTTAGGGACATGTATTGCAGACAAAAATATTCTGTTATCCTTTTTAGCATTGCATTTCACAATGCAGCCTTGAAACACATTTTGTCTGTCCAYTCTTGGATATGAGTTAACTTGGAAAATGTAAATGAAACAGAAAGAACAAAATCATATTGGCAACATGATTGCTATGGTTATTTATTTTGCCACCTTTTTTTCTTTTCCCTTGATTCCTATTAAAATATTGCACAGGATGCCTTCAAATCTAATAATGTGTGATAGATTGTTGATATGACTGATTTTGCCTGACTGGTTTGATGTGTAGATGAGAAATAGCTTTTTTTTAGTATTTGGAAGCAAGATTTTTCTTACATTTCAGAGCCTAGAACTTGTGCAAGGTGACATCCTGCTGAGCACATCTTTATTTGAATGAAGTGTATGCTGAGCCAATGTGGTGATGTAAATTTTAGATACCTCAAATACAATTTAAGCAATTGTAGACAAATGTATACACTTGAAAAGTCTGTCTTGGGTTAAACAATCATTTACCTGTCAGAACCTCTAATGAAATTCTGCCATGAATTATCAGGTTGTTTTCAGTGGCATTTAGGAAAAAAAGAGATATTTTTCATTCATATCTGTCTGTCCAGCTACATATATTCAGTGTGAGACAGCCTAAATGTGTTATCAGGTAYGACAGAGGCTCTCTGAAAATTCTTGATCTTCTTTTGTCTGCCTTTTCCTCTCAAACTGCAATCACAGTGATTTAAAGAGGGAGATTTCATTTTAGATGGCTTGTTTCTGTAACAGGTGATGGTGTGGAGTTCACAAATGGAGTCAGAGCAGCTGTAAGGTGAACACCATGGCTTTARTCTCTATTATCTGTGGTAAAGTTTGACTTGGGTGGTTAATGTTGAAGGCTTTAATATCTTTACCTGGGAAAAAAAAGGTTTTAGTTTCACCGGAAAACAAAAAATCTCAGGATTAATGAATATGTCAGAGCAACGTTTGGAAATAAGAATATGATTCTGATTTTATCTCCTTGTTATTTGATATTCTTATGCTGAGAAAAGAAAAACAACTGTGCTAGCTGTTGTGTACTTTATAAACTGTTAATGTCAGTAAATATTACAGTCTTGAAAAGCATTCTTTATTGTTTATATAAACAGCATGTGACTTTGTAGATTGCTTCCTAATATACAAAGCCCTTCTGGGACAAGTTTAGGACAATTTCTTTATCATGTTTATTATACTACATTGATGCTTTGGAAAGATTCAGAGGGAGGAGGCTGCTGTTGTCTCCACACCCTATCCAGACTTCATTATGTATAAATAATTTCTCGTAATCCCAGTACTAAACTGGAAATCAGTAGGTTTCTTCCTTTTAAAGGATAAGGACAAGGTTCATTTAGTACTAAAGAAAGAGACAAAACAAAGATCTGTGTGGTATAAAGTCAAAACACTGTCAAATTTGCAGATTTATTTTGAAATTACCCCCAGTGGTTTTAAGTCTAGTTTGTATTGTTCATTAAAAATAAATTAAATTCTGTCAGAGAATGCCAAAGTAAACATAATGGATAGGCTGCAGATTCCCACACAAAAGAAAAGGACACTTAATATTTTTTTCTTATATGCTTTTGTTGACCTAGTTAGCAAAATATTATGAAAGGGAAGATTTGAGTTTCTCTGCAAAGTAGATTAAACAGCAATATGAGGTTAATTAACTGTTCCTGCTAATATTCAAATGTTGTATATTCATTTAAAAGTGCAATTAGCCCTCTTGGGAGTTTGCTTGCAACTGTGGGATTTAACTAAAAATAATAATTTTCTTGTTAGCATGCAATAAATTCTGAGAAGATTTAGTTTTGGTGTAGTAAGCACAAACAAAGAAGAGAACACTTTTACAGAATGCCTTTCATTATATGAACTGTTTGCAACTTTCCCTTTGACTCACTGCTCACAAGGCTAAGCATCTTTTTATAAATTACACTTGAGTGTAGGTTGCAGTTAATTAGTGAGCTTTGCATAGCAATGTTATTCCTTGTTAGCTCAAAGTATTCTCTGAGGGCGGGGATGCTTTTGTGGTTTCATAATGTGTGTGATTGTGGTGAAGTTGACATCTACTCTTGGTTTCTGAATTGCTCTCCTTACTGCAGCTTCTACCAGTCCCACTTTCCTATTGTGGTTTTGGAAGTCTARTAAATTATTTTAGGGCTTTGTCTCCAYTTTACAGTTGTTGCATTGACTGTCCATTAGCTCACCTCTGGTTTAATTTTCTTCCTACTTTCAGGAAGAGGGGACCTCAACTCATTTTGAATGCTTGATTAGAGAACACAAATTTCCCCCCAGTGTTGTCCCCTATAAAGAAGAAATCCCAATAAGAAACGAAAGTCTTACTGGAATACCAGCCATAATTTCTGTAGATGGAAATTGGGGAAGTTCTAGTTTTTTTCAGTTTGCCAGACTATCATTTTTTTTTTTTAACCAATGGGACTACAGAAAATTTTAAAAAGAGTAGGAGAATTAAGTGCTCTCCTGACCTAATGCATGACTCCTCCTACTAATTACATCTAGATTTCATCATACAAATCCAGTAGATACTGAGACATAACTCATGAATTTTGCTTCTGCTGTTTCAGATATCTCATTCGCTAGGTAAATATTTACAAAATAGGAAATGTGCTGGTATCTGTCACAGTCAGGATTGATGCATATTTAAGAAATGGAAAACCAAGCAGTGTGTCTGCATAGAATGCATGATTTCTCTTCGTAGAGCTGCTATTTTCAGGAAGCAGGTTTTTTGTTTARAATGGTGCAGAGAAGAGGCAAATTAACTGCAAGCATTTCTTCAAGCTGTGAATGTTATGGAAAGATGGGCAGTGAGAGGCCATAGTAGTTTCAAAGTTTAATTGTATTTTTCATCCTAGAACAACAAATCACAGCATTCAAACAATTCTTGACAAGTTTGTTGAATTTTGTTTATAAAGTGTTGTGATACACACAATAGAAAATGTGACATAAGGGTTTTAAATGCTTTTAGGACAATTTCAGATCCAAAATAAAAGGGATTTAAATAAAGGTGGAGATATATTTTTGAAGGAGATATATATAATTCCTCAGTAGTTTGCATAATAAAGAAACATGGGAGATTTTTGAGCCTCGGCGGTAATTGGCTATTCACTAAAGTTAGTCTTGCTCACTTCATTCATCTGCAAATTATTCAGCCCTCATTAGTTCCGTGCTGATGCAGCAGTAATACCTGAAAAAAATGTGTCATGAGTAGAAAGGATCCCTGTACTTTAGATCTCAAAGCAACTTAATCTGATTTAAATTCTCTGAGTAAACAGTGGATTTAGTGTGAACCATTGGCTTTCCAGTTAAGGTTACACAATTTTCCTTTCTAACATAGTTCCRTAATTACTATTTAAAAATGAATTAAAATTGTGTGACTTAGAATAAGAGAAGAACATACMTTTGAAGTTATTAGTGATCAGTGTTTAATAGATTCCTGTAATGGCTARAAGTTGGCTTTATGTTCAGCTTAATAGGGCTGTAGATGAAATTACAGAATGATGTTTTGTTGGTATGTATTGTATGATTGTAATTTTGTTCCTCTGTTGGGTGAAAATAAAGCTTTCACCAGCAATTTTTTTCTCAGAATTTGATAATTCTGAAGTGTTTCTAACTTCTAAAGGTTGATTGCTCATTTAAAAAGAGTTTTTTGGCAACTTGTCTTCAATGTTATGAAAGATTGTTCTATGAAAACAGATAAACCATCACTAGCTGTGTTTCAAGCACTAATGTAAAGTTTCTAAGAAAGGCTGTGGGTTCTAAAAATAGTCTAGAAAGATATGGATGGCAGGACAAACATATTCTAGAGATGATTCAAATTTTTAAATAGTGTAGTGGGATAAAGCGATGCAATGTCTCAAGATATGTTTCATTATATTCTCCATTACAACATTAATAAAGGCCCATGACAACTTTTCCCAAGATGGATTTAATCACCTGCTGTGTATTGCATTGCTTTGTTTATTTTGTTTTGTTTTTTAAACGGATAACTTCCCTAGAACGTCTTTGTGTGAGCTTATTGTGTTGTTGTTGTTATTATTTAAAGTGAATTGTATATAAAGTATCAAGGGAGTTTAGCTAGGCCTGGATAGTTGGAAAGGAAGAACAACTCCAGAACTGTCTGAGGAGTAATGTTCTTCCCACTCACATGTTGAGCAAAGATCACCTGAACTTCCAATAATGGAGTTGATTTGCCCTGTATTTTTCACTCATCTCATTTGGTAACAAATATTCTTCAAGAGGCCTGGGAGCTGGAATCTTGCATCAGCAGGTTCTAGTTCCAGAGAACTGGCATTCTCATTTCCTTCCTGTCTGATCCTCTCCAGAAGCATCTTTTGCAAGATAGATAATCACAACAAAGGAATCGGTTTTCTACATTAATTTTACATTACATGTAACAACATAGAGTTCAGGTGAAGGATGTTAAACTCTTGCTATTTCTTAAGTCTGAAGAAGAAACAGGATTGGCATTTTCATTCGACACATTTGATGTCCCTGAGTTGTTCCAAGTACTTTGATATTCCCAGCTATTACGACTGAACCTTTCATCAGTTTCAGAGATAATTTATACTGGATTTATGCCTTTTTTTAAAAAAAAAAAAAAAAGAAATTAGTTTGATAGCCATAGAGCCCTGGTAGCTGCAGGTGTCTCTTGTGGCATTTCCTGAATGTCCTGGTCATGATTTGATTTTTCATGTTGGCTTCCATGCAATGCAGCAGCAATCATTTTTGGTGATAAACTTTGATGATATCCACACACCATCTCTGCTATTGCCAGCAGTCTTCACCTGTGGCCCACCACATGATGGAACTGATGCCACATAATTGAATATGCATGTTAAGCACATTGTTGGAGCATTTGGGAGGCCTTACTTGGATAATCTGTGTTTGGCATCCTGACAGCATGGCCAGAGCAGCCTAAGCAAGGTCACAGCTTCGATGGTGTGTATTTGATACTGTGCTCATCAGCCTCTGGGTCTGTATTTTGATTCCTCATCCTAGCAAAGAGCCAAAGATGGTACATATGGAATTTGAGATGCCTGATGTGATGACTGTGAGCTGCCCAGATAGTACAGCTATTAAGAATGATTATAACTATGATATGTGTTGCTTTTGCTGGAAGTCTTTCATTTCAGGGACGCTGCTTTTRCCTCCTATGGCTGCTTTGGTTTTCATGATTCTCCCTGGGACTTTTTCATCATTAAAGGGGGTTCCAAGACAGTCTCCTACTCMAATGGAAGAATTTATTTCCAAATATCATTGCTGCACTGTCAGTTTTCATTATTGGCTAACATGCTTTTCCACCATAGCTGGAATAGGATCCCTGTTTTTTATATACCAATGCTGAGGCCAAATGATTTGGCAGTGCAATTGAAACYGTCAGTAATATGTTGAAGATTCTTTTGGCTGGAATCCCTCAATCCCAAAGTAGGCATGTAGGGTTGGTTTATGTGTGTGTTTGTCAGCAATTTATCCTGCTGAAGCCCCTGACATTATTTTATAAGTGCTTGGTCTACACACTCATCTTCTACAAAGAGCTCTTTGGACATATGTGTGGATATCCAAGGTTTTCAGATGCATGTGGACCACGTACAAAARCAATCTAGGCAACCAAACAGCAAATAAGACAACAGATGTATTATCTATCATTTTCCAGATGCCCAAGTTCCATTTTTACTGCTTGCATCATGCTCTTTCTGGTACCCAGAATATGTGAGTCCTTACAGACACCTGGAAAGTTGGTCACCTGGGGTAGGGATGAAGTTATGAAGTAAACACAGAAGTAAGACCCAAAGTGGGCAGTGGTGTATTTGCTGAACATTCCTGTTGCTGTTCAAGAGTCTCCCAGAACACATCATTGCTTATGGAATGGAACATTTCTTAGTAGTTTTCTGGTTTATATAAGTTTGTTCTTGCATCCCAAAGTGTTAGTAATTAAAGTAATTTTTGTTTGATCGTGATCTCAACTGAGAGTACAGAGGAAGAAGAGAGCATAGGGAGTACATTTTAGAGAGGTCAGGAATACTGATTATCTACCTACTGATTTTTTAAAAAATTATTTACCACTGATATTTTTGAAACAAAATTGATAATCCTTAATATTTCAATTTGGTCTAATGAGGCAAAGGTAAAATCGAAGGAATGCTCTGATTGGGTGTAGAATTAAGAGTGCTGAAATATTTTTTCATCCATGAGTTAAACCTGAATGACCAAAGAATCGGAAAGATCAGAGGTGAAAGATCACTGATAGAGAATGGCAGTAATTCTTGGTTCRCATGTGAAATGCATTGATCTTTAGCCATGGCAGGTTCCTTTTAGGTGTGTTGTAGTATTTTACCTTGTAAATTATCTTAGCTTACCTTGTAAAGAAAATAAATTGCGAACCTAATTCACAATCAGATCAGTGTGTCTGCGTTGGAGCTGACAGAGAGTATCCTCTGCMTGGGCAGGCAGCTTTCATGGACCCCATTTCAAACAYGCAGAACAGAGATAYAGAGAGACAACAGGGCKGTGACAGGTACATGATGGCAGGTGAATGCCACAATACCAAAMCCCRCTGCCTGCYCTGTCACAGTCCTGTTGTCTCTCTRTATCTYTGTTCTGTRTGTTTRAAMTGGGCTWMATGAAAGCTGCCTGCCCAGAGATGACAGGAGGAAAYCTGTTTGGTTTGGGTGTCTTGAGATTGTTACACCAATGATGGCAAGGAATRTATGTAGATTTATCCTGGAACAAACAAAGGCCTTTTTTTCCTTGAAATCTGTTTTTTTTTAGTAAGTCTATAAAGTGATAAAAATCAGTAGAATTAGTGATATAGTTTTACTGATACATCCTAAATATGTTTTAAGAATGAATGCTTTTAGTGTTTTCTAGACTATTTTTTTGTAACTTATAAATCAATAACAAGCATATTCAATGTGTATTTAATGACATTGGAAATGTAAATGTGCCACTTTTATTTCTGCCTCTGAATTGCCTAAAGTTGATCAGTATCAGCAATACAGACTTTAGAGGAGGGAATATTTATCCTATTGTTTTTCCTGAACTGTGATTTCTCTGAATTGCTKTTAACTTATGTGTATTTCATTATCCACATTGGCCTAAGAATTAGTAATCTACAGTAACCACTAGGAAAAAACCAAACGATTTCATTATGACCATTTGACTTTTATCAAATAATAGAGATCAGAATTGTCTTTGAACAGAACATGGGTTTTTAGTAGAAGAGAAGCATATAGGGAGTGGAGTTTTTGTTGGGGTTTTTGGGGATGTTCAGCAAGCTAGAACAATTAAGATAAAAACTGTATGKACAATGATTGATGAGATGATAAAGYGAGATAAGAACATGGTGAATTCTGAAAATGTGAAGTTGTTGCTCTTGAGCTATTCCTTGAATTGTTTTAGCAGAACAAAGGCATTTTAAATAATCTTCTCACATTTGTTTCATTCTCATCCACAGAAAATTTCACCCTGGGTAGGTTTGCGCAAGATCAACATCTCYTACTGGGGCTGGGATGACATGACCCCTTTCACAAACACCACTCTGCAGTGGCTCCCTGGAGAGCCCAAYGATTCTGGCTTCTGTGCCTACCTGGAGAGAGCAGAGGTGGCAGGGCTGAAGGCAAACCCCTGCACTGCCATGGCAGATGGCCTGGTGTGTGAAAAACCCGTTGGTAAGGAGCCTCTTACTCCCAGTGACTCCTCCCTCTTACTGRTGCTGTCATGAATAACAAATATTTGGGGTTTCATTTGCCTAAAAGGGATTTTGGGACAATTTGGAATTAAATTATTCCAAAAATAGATATCGTTTTAGCTTTTATGAAATAGCTGTAATGTAGAAACAAATAATATTCCTWAAGTAGCAAATTTTATTTGAAAATTAGTTCACATGGCTTAATTTGCCTTACACCAGAAATTTTATAATGTGCTTCCAAATCAGTAATCGTTAATGATAATGGTAGCTGTAACCACATGTGGAGGTTAAAAAATGCTGATGCTTTCTTTCTGAACCTTGTTGATTACATTAAAGGTGTAAAAGATTGAAAAATCCAGAAGTCTAGTTTCTGTCTTTTAGGTTTGTTTTGGTATAGTTTGCTGTGACAAACAGTCACTTGACTGTTCAAGTTAATATACAATAAAGTGKTCTCGTGAGTTTTTAGTATGAGTCATGGTGAGTTTTACACATTAAGTTTTGTTAAATATTATGTTTATATASAGAAACAAATTTAGATCACATTATYTRTAGCTAATTAAGGAAGCAACCCCTKCARKGGGGATTTTTCTAATGGAACACATGATGAAAGAAAAAAGAGGTTAAACTTGTGTTCAAAATGATCAATATTTGTGGTGCTTTTCCAGTCAGTCCCAACCAGAATGCCAGRCCCTGCAAGAAGCCGTGCTCCCTGAGGACAACCTGTTCCAACTGCACGAGCAATGGCATGGAATGTATGTGGTGCAGCAGCACCAAACGGTGTGTGGACTCCAACGCCTACATCATCTCCTTCCCATATGGGCAATGTCTGGAGTGGCAAACTGCCACCTGCTCCCGTGAGTATCTTAAGGAATGATTTTCTTACTAAATATATTTTTGAAGTTTTTTTTTGTTTTTTTTTTTCACTCAGAAGAGCTGAATGGGATTCAGCACATTCACTAGAAAGAGAAAGATTTTCAAGTGATGGCCTTATATAGCTAATATGAGAGGTCAATGGTGAATATCCATTTCCTAGATATAGATAAAATGTTGGCAATTCTTTGATGATGGAATCAATATTTAGTCTTTCAAAACWATAAAAAATTTTTATTGCTTTCAGATAAAGGAAAATTATGATGATTGCATGAACAGTGTTAGTGTGCCAAACAGTGGCCATGAGCTGGAACAGGGTACTGTTAAAATTAGATAACCATTATGTAGAACTTAGACTAACACAATATCAAGTTATTAAGAAAGGGAAGTGTGTTGAATTTAAAGATGCAATGTCTCTCCAAGAGAATTAGCAATCTCCTCAAATAACCTTTCAGTGCATCAACCAAAGCTGCTCCTTCCCAAGCTGGGAGTGACTGGAGTCAGCCCCACGTGGTTCCAGGGTTTATTGGTACCATAAGTGATGTAGATGTTGGAGTGAGCTGCATGGGGCCTTAGAGCCTTGTCTTAGTTGAGGTTTATTTAGAACAATTCCTTGGTCACCATCCTAGAGATGGTTCTAAGATTGGTTCTTAGACTTTTACTGTCCAGGATTTGTGAAGTGTGCTATAGTACTCTCCTTATTGCTCTACTCTGAGACAGCTTTTCTGGTTACTTCTGATTTTCTGTCTTTCTCCACAAGGGTATTTTGATATCAAAGCCTCTGGAACATTTTATTTTTGCATATCTTGTGACAGGATTTACCATCTTGACAACAAGATGCAGCTTGCTTTCTGGATYACAATTAGATCATTATTCCATTGGATAGGTTATGGATACAAATAAAAAAAACCCAAAGAACACAAGAGGCTTTSTCCTAAGCCTCAGAAAAATATTAAATAAAGTAAGTTAAATATAATACAAAATAAAAGAAGTTCTTGATATGTCTGTAACAAAAACTACTGATATATTCTAATCTTAGGAGAAGAAAAGAGTTGTATATACCAGGCCACTACGTATCTGGATTAAAGGCAAAATAAAGCACAGGAAAGATTTTCTTTTAGGGTAAATTGGCCAAGAGCCAATCTAATTGAGATTTCTTCTTCATCCTTAATAATCATAGACTATAATGAACCAGTACCCTGTTGAGTTCTGGTAAACTTTTCAGTTTAATTAGYAAATTTCAGGTACTAATCCAGGTTTTAGTGTTCAGGTTCAGTGTAATAGGTAATAGGAACATTTAATCTCTTGTCAATATGTTTGGAATAATAATTCAGTAGTTATATAAAGGTTTCTCTCTCATAACTATTCACCGAACTTATTTTTTCCTCTCCTATATAGGAATCAATTTTGCAACTTATAAAATATTGATAGTGAGTTGTGGCAGAACATAAATAGATTGAAAATCTGGAGATAAAATTGACAGWATACCACATGAATGATGCTTATGTTTTTAAACGAGTGATATTATGTCAGTCTGGACTTTCAATTCAGTTTTTCTSTTTGTGTAGTATTTGCACATCACATTGATTCAATTTGTTTGGGGAACATAAGAAATTGTTTTTAATCTGATTGTCATTTTTGTCAGGTCTATAAAAGTTTATATTAAATAAGGCAAAAGAGATTTGCTATATACCGGTTCAACATTATGTAAAGGCAATTTTGTATGAAAATTAGAAAAAAACCCAAGATTCTGTGTCTGTAAGCAGTTTTTCCAGAGTTTTATAGCATCAGATATTTTGTATTTAAACAAGAAAATGCATGGTCAAATGAAGCATGTCTCAGACATTGTTTTAGTCTAAATGACAAAGAAAAATGTAGATATATCATTGCTGCTGAAATAATGACGTACTAAGTCGATTCCCTTATCAGGTTGTTTCTACTTGACTTGAGGAATGGACTGTAAGGATGCCTTTCCAAAAAATACTCCTTGCTTTAAAAAATTTGCTTTTTATTTTGAATCACTAATTTCTGAGTTTTTGGATGTTCTTCCCTGAATAAAAAAATAAATTCAGAGAAGCATGTATGATTTAAGATACAAAAAATGTAACAACTGAAAACGTCACATTTATGTTCACAACTTGGAATTAAAATGAGGAATGCTGTTTTATTGGTGACATATTGTCATTTTAATACCTACTTGCCAAAAACTTACATTTCCACTCTTCCCTACATCTTCCATCYGTTATGACTTTTGATTGAATAGCTGACAGTTGAACAATCTTGGACCACCTCTGGAATTTCAAAGAAAACAAAATTGCTGCTTGAATATCCCTTTTTCCATCAACAATTGCTTCTCAGCTCTCTTCAGTTTTTCAGCTGAATGCCRCTACAGAGAAAAGCTGAAGATTTTCACTTTTGGTTTTATTCTGTCTCCCATAAAGATAGTGCAGCTGATACTTCAGAGCTTTATAAATAGCAGCAGGAGTATAAATAGCAGCGTGAGATTTGTTTGGATTGTTTACAGTGCATCTCTGAAAGGGCAAGCCAGCCAGTGCAGAATGATGGTCTTTCTTTTTCTGCTGATCTTCTMATATATTCAAAGCCCAAATTTGTATCATTCAGTTTCAGCTCTGATGGTTTAAAACTGATTTTTCGCATTGACAATTTGAAACAACTGTTGGCCTTTTTTCGTCCTGCTTTTTTCTATATTTGGGAAACTTGAAACTTGGATTCTTCCAAGTCTAATGAAGAGCTCTTGCTTCACCATTCTGTGCTGTTAAAATCCTTTTAAAATTCACCCAGATTCTTCACTGCCTGTTTTCCTGATATCTGCAGGTATCTTTAGACTGTGCAGTATTTTTTTCTTTTTATAGTTTTCATTACTTTTAARCAATTTAAATAGTTGCCKAAGTCAGAGGTGTTAGCTTTTTTCYGCTCTCAGTTAATTTAGTTAGTAACRAAATAATTTTGCTTAGTATTCTTTTTGAGGAGCAGAGGAATCCAGGTAGCTGTGAACATTTATTTGGGTGCAGTGTTCTGGTTGCAGTTGAGCCAAATTGAGAGSTTACCCTTATGCAGAAACAATTTGAGTGTCCTTCAAAATAACTCAGTGAATCATTAACTTACTTTCTTCTTTATAAAAAGAAACTCAGATAATTCTGGCTTCACAGCAATAGCTTACGTTCGTGTTTCTTTTTAAAATTTAATTCTTAAAGCCTATAAAGTTAATGTGAAAAGAGACAGGGACCCATAGTGATCAATGTTTGAATGAGGCTGGTGTTAATTTGATTCAGTGTTCCAACAGTAATTAAAAAAAACTAAGATGTATAAGAAAAAGCTTAAAGAAGCTTGGGAACTTTAATGGTCTTCCTGAAGTTACTAAAATGTTAATKTCTTATTAATAGAAAATGACGGTGACTTCAGAATAGGGATTTTATTTGGTTCTAAACAGATTTAAAATATGAGAAAGACCATTTAATTATTTTAAAGATTAGAGTATAAAAGATCTAYAGGGAAATTTGAATTTTAGAATGCACTTTAAAAAATGAAACCTTAATTATGATGATGAAATAAATATAAATGATTAAWTGATGAGAACMTTAAGATATAGTTAATTTAAATGKGACYRAATTATGACTTGTAGCTTGAGATGYGTRGTATGCTAGCTTGTTTAAAAAGTTATATGCAACAAGTCTGAATCAGATTTGTAGGTCAACACTCAGGTGAAATCCAGGGGTAACAAATGCCCCAAAATAATTTTTGGTTTGAATTTGAATGATCCTGTGGGGTTTTTATATTAATAAATATTAACACTCTTATTTGGTTTATTGACCTTGTTGAATTCTAGACTTTTCCTGTTGGAAGGGCTGTTTATCTCAGTAAAATTAGTAATAAATGCATTAAGTATTAATAATAAGTAAAGCATATATATTTTCTTGTGTGTCTAATGAAGATGTGCAGTATTTTTGTTCTGCTTTATTATTTTTGTTGGTTTGAAATCCTTATTGATCTGTAGTGTAACAAACACCTGCTGTGTGTTTTGTGATCTTTGAGGAAGCAGAACTTTGAATGAGAACTGAGATATTCTTACTAATAATACTGATTGTAAAAAATACAAAACAAACAAACAAAAAGTCCTCAAAACCCTTGCAYTAATATTGTGTTGCTTGTCCTAAAGCTCAAAACTGCTCTGGACTGAGGACCTGTGGGCAGTGCTTGGAGCAGCCGGGGTGTGGATGGTGCAACGATCCCAGTAACACTGGCAAGGGACAATGTCTGGAAGGCTCCTCMAGAGGCCCAATGAAACCTGTCAGTGTGCACTCCAATGAAATGGTGCTCGATGCTWCTCTTTGCCCAAAAGAGAAAAATTATGAGTGGTCTTTTATCCAGTGTCCAGGTAAGGTCTGCTTCTGTTCTTCCTTACAGGTGAAGTAAGAGTTTAAGATATCCCAAAGTTACATGATTGTTCTAAGTAATGCAAATAGCATTTGCATGAAAGGTTTGTGTTTTCCAAAATACTTCCTAAATATAGAGTTTGTTACACAWATGTGCTCATGTCATGTGAAATGTAGTGTCCATAGTTTAACCAAACTTGCCATTTAATTGTAAATTTTTGCCTACCCTATCCCACCGTTCTTAACAATCCAAGTATATGAATTTTCTTCAGCTTTTGCTTTCTTCTGCATCTCTATCCATCAAAGAGTGGAACTGGGGAGAAATTATCCATAAGAGACTGCTGATGGGCAGAAGTTTCCCTGCTGCTCATGCCAMATCCAGCTGGTTCTGGGAATGAGGGGCTTCAAAATACCTGGGCTGTGCTTTCAGGTCAGCCTGTAAACATTCAGAGTAAATAGAATATCTGCTTGTGTAGCCTTAAAGAGAATCTCTGAAGTCTAAATTGGAGCCACACCAGTTTGATTACAGCATTTTAAGTTTGTTGGGGAAGTAAGGAAGGTATCAGGTGCTTTAGGACAGTGGAAGCTGAGCTGGTCCAGCCTCCTGTGTGGAAATCCTCCAACCCTGACAGCAGAGTGTGGAAGCAGCACTGGAGGACTGCAGGCAAATGAAAAGCACACTGGGGAGTTTGGCAGCACTCCAGTAGCCTTTTACAATAAATAACACTGTTTTGGTTTTTTTTTTTAGAATAGATAGTGTAACTGTACTAAAGTTATTTTTCCAGGAAATGTTCTACTGCTGATAATTTTGGAAGCTGGAGCTTCTCTAGGATGAATAATTTTATGGGTACATGAAGCTATGTTTGCTTTTCCGGCTGCTTTTGTGTCTGTATGCATATATATGGATAGAGATTTTTTTAAAAAATKGTTTCGAATAATTAAATGAAATGTAAAACCAAGTGAACACAGTTAAATATTTTGAGTTACAGAAAAAAAAAWATCAAATAATCTTATCTCTTTTCCTGAACAAAGAAGCCTGTAGAAGTTTCTGGAAACAATAGAATTCCATTCTGTTGTATTAGTCTTTATGTAAAAATAAATGTATGTTGATAAGTGCATTCTTGGGAAGAATAAGACTTTTAATTTCTAAAGAGATTTAGTCAAGATAGTGAGAAAACTTAATAGTACAGAAACGTTTGATACTTGTTTGGAAGATTCTTTAGGAACAGTTACAGAAGAAAGAAGAGATTGTCAACTTGGGAGGTTTTAATGGTTTATGAGCCAAGTCTGGCAATGGCTATAAATATATTAAGTTACTAAATTATGAAATGGCTCTGAAAACTTTTTAAATCATGCAGTGAGAATATTTTTTTCCCCCAGCCAAGACACCAATCACTGTGACATTGAGTAAAACTCCAAAATTTAAAAAAAGTACAATCTTACTGTGATAGCTGTCCTCTTCCAAGTCTTCCACCCCCTTTGGCACTGAGGAATCGACAGGTCTGACATGGTTTGACATTTGACAAGCTGCTGCAATTGACAGATTACTAATCTGCTGGGCACCATGAGAGCTGAAATCCCACCCAATAGAGAGGTCATCCTTCAAAACCTGGCAGCAGGATCAATGATTCTGGCAGAATTCACATTGTGATTTTGCTGCTGGAGTGATCAGTGCTTTCTGAGTTTCCCTGAAATGTGAAGTTCTGGAGTGGWGCTCTGCTGCAAGATCAGTGGTTTATAGTGGTGTTATTTGACAAAAAGCAATTTTTATGCTGTCAAGGTCAGATGTGAAAAAATTATGCCAATAGAAATCCAGTTTTTTTACTTTCACCAAAATTGACGGTAGTGAGGAGGGACTGGAGCAGTTTGATGTGGTCCCTGTGTCCTCAAAATTGCTTTGTGTGCCAAAGCTAATGAGGGTCAGGACTAATAACAATAAGATCATATTTAGTKAACTTATTTTGGAAGTTCATTCTTCCCACTAGATGCGTTTGGCTGTGAGATCGCATAATCTATCACAGGAATCTTTCAAATGCTTCACATTTGCATGTAGGTATTGGGGTTTTCAGGGAGTCTGAGTTAGTGACCTACTACCTCTTCAAAGATTTCTGAAGTGCCTAGACAGCATTGTAAAGCTGTAAGAACTGGATTCAATCACTCCCAATGATAAAAAACCCCAAACTTTCTCACCAAAAACATYTTGAAAACTTGCATGGCACTACAGAGTCAGCTTTTGGTAGATTTCATGTTTCATTGCAATACTATTTTAAAGAGGTTCTGTGTCAAAGTGCAAATATATTTATGTTGGTTATTAGTCAGGACTAAACTCAGAATCRCATTTTCCTATGATTTTGTAATCACATAGGCATGATTTTGTTCCAAAGAGCATTTTACTAATGAAGATTTTYAAATGTTCTATTCTAGCTTGCCAGTGTAATGGCCACAGCACCTGCRTCAACAGCAATGTCTGTGATCAGTGTAAAAACCTAACAACAGGAAAACAGTGTGAGACCTGCATGCCAGGGTATTATGGGGATCCCACAAATGGAGGACAGTGTACAGGTGAGTCCCTCTGCTGGGAGGAAAAAGAAAAATATCAAAAWGACATTTTATCTAATGTGAATTTAACCTTCTTAATGCAACGTGAAATTAAGTTTTCTTTAAAGGTTAAAATTTTATTTAATAGCACTGATGAGGTGATGAGCTAAATCAATGATTCAGATTCAGGTTAATATATTTAAAGAGAAACTCATTCAGAGTCATGATTTTGCAGTTGTTGTCCTCTCAGGAGGAGGAGGAAGCTCTCTTGTTGGAGCAACACCTTAAATCCTGTTATTTCAGAGAGACRTCATTTAATTCCATGTAAACAAGCCTGTTAAAGGCAGTGAGAAGGTATTTATAGATAAAGTTCAGTGTCTGCCATAATGTCTGATTTGTATAAATGTGATTTGTATAAATGTGTGATGGCAGTGGAAAAATCATGCATTTAACAGACCAAAAAGTCTTACTCATGTATAGCTGAAACAAAAAGGCCTGCTATGCTGAGAGTGGCCAGGCACCCATATCTGGTCAAGGTTTAGATTTTAAACCCCTGCTCTGGAGGGTTCTCCTTGAAGTGAAAGARAGAATGGAGTCCAGTACTCCAGATGGTTTTTGGATATTGCTGTAGGGCTGCTTTTTCACTGCATGGATGGTTTTAAGGTCGATARTAACTCCTGCCCTTAAAACTAAATGGTGGAAAGAGGAATGTATTCAACAGGAAAACTCAATAAGGATGATTTTGAATTTAGGAGGGTGCTGGAAAATTTAGTCCCATGACTTTTTCTTCTCCTTTACCACACCTTTGCTTCTTGAGGAATATTTATTTATTTAAAGGCTTTGTTTCTTCCTCAGTACTTTTTTAAAGTGCAGTAAGCAATGCATAAAGATTCACATCTGGTAAACTCAAGCGCAATATGTAAAAATTGTGTTCAAGGGGATAGAAAGATTAATGTCTACCCTTATTGACAATTGAACATTTTGCTGAGGCTTTATGATGCTTTAAATAATTCTTAATAGTTCTCTTTTTCTCCTGAAGTTGACAAAATGTTCTCTTTGCTGTCTGTATCACCTTTATGGYGAAATGATGTATTCATACAGCTTTTATTCTTCAGGGATACATTAGCTATCAACCAAATAAGCATTCCATCATCTTTAGTGAAATATGCGTGGTGCAATAATGGCTAAAATCAATTTATAAGACCAGTAAAATTATAAATTTTACAACTTGTTTTTTCAAACCTAGTCTGTAAGGGTACATATTTTTATTGGTAGACTGTACATATTTTATTGGTGATTTTAACGGGAGCTATTTTTACTAGAGAATGCTTTAAAAAATAAACAAGATAATTATTTTGAGGCTTTATCTGCATTGGTATGTTGTATCTTGTAGTACAGAGCCCATAATAAATATGTTTACATCCTTAGGATATTTTGAAGTAGTCATTATGCGCTGTTAGATTTTCTTCAGCATCATGATACTGTGGTAGAGGTGCCCAAATTGTGGGCCAGGGATTTCTGCAGGAAAAAGCACCAGTGATCCATAGATAAGTCAARTCAATGTTAGTGGGGTTTAAGAGGATTTTGGAAGCATGGCTGGGATCAGGCACGGTGCACATGTAAAGTAAGAAAGTAATGGTTCTGTTTCTTTTCTCCTTCATTCTGGTGATGCTTTTGATAATGCAGAAAATATTAAACGTGGCTGGAAATTAAAGCCATGATTAAAACAGAAGCATACAGAGAAAAACATGAGTGGAAGAAAGGGCAACCCAGTCAGAAGCTGAGCTTAAGTGTSACTGAAATAAAGAGAAAAAAAGACAGGAAATTACCTGAAAAAGTCAATCAAAGGACAAAAAAATCATGAGGAACTAAAAAATGCCCAAACCAGTCATCCTCATAGTTCCATCSTGTGTCACTTTGCTGCTGCCAGCTGAGTTTCTGACTGGAYCCCACCAAATTTCCTTTTCTACTAYGGCTCAGTCTGTGGCACGATGGCTGCCTGAGCACGYGGTGCATTTTTTCCTTGGAGCTCCTGAGTGATTTCTTTGAGGATGCAGGTTGAAAACTTTTTAAAGGCATGACAAGATAATGACTRTAACTCTGAAAGTACATCTGCAATACTGTAATATTCTTCATCTATCAAGTTGCTATAGTTACAAGGGCATAGCTTGGTTATGAATTGGAGAGCAGTCAAAGCTGGGAACAGAGGTTGTACTCCATCTCTGCAGGGGACAGGTGAAGTGCTGTGCTCTGGGACAAAAGCTGCAAATCATTTTCCTAGCACACTCAGGACACAAAAAAAATTTTCCCCAGTACCCTGACAAAGGTGTTTATGTCTTCAGCACACATATTACCTCKGCTGCTGTCATGATATATGTATGTRTAGGTAAAATCTGAGCTCTTAGTTTGACTATCGGTAATATGGACTAAAATAATTTACAAGAAAACCTTCCTTTTTTAAAAYAGGCTGCATTAGCCCTTGTTGTTCCTAAGATCCTTGATATTGAAAGAAAGGAGGAGGAGATGCATGGAAAGCCTTGAAGTCCTGAGAAAACTTTGCTTTTTTCYTTAACTTTCCAATGCCAATTGTTTCCTAAATCCTTTCTGTTTACAGTCCAAGGAAGTAATTCAGAAAGSTCTAAAAGAAGCTGACTGTCCACCTCTGAGCAATTGATTCTGCTCTGACCTTTGTCCAGGGATGGAAAACTCTGTTAAAATATGACTTATTTTTTTCCACTTTGGTACTAATGGTGGCTTTACAGCTGTCATCAGATAACTGATACATTTATAGTGGTATTGCATAGTATTATGCTATCAAATTACTATGGAATGAGTAACAGTTGTTATAGGAAAAAGATATAATTCATGTTTCGAAAGGTTTTGAATAGTTGTGATTAAAGAATAGATAAAAAAGTTGACTTTTCTGGATTTTCACTCGCTGTAATTGCTGACATTTCAATAGCTTTAAAACAGATCTAAGGACTTGCTTTGCATCCTGATATGATGCAGGCTTAGTAAATGTGACAAACSTCACAGAAGGACAAAGAAAAGATGGAGGCATAATAACAGGCTTCAAATGCATGAAGGGAAGCTGAAAAGAGAGAAAGATGATAAAGTGCCTTTCCCCCACGCCCCCATTTTGGTTGAGGAGGAAGTAATTGGATTAGGTTGCAAACAAGAAAGATTAAGGTGGAATACAAGGAAAAATTTCTACTGGTTAAGCTGTGAAAGATTACCTAAATATGCTATGAAATCTGCATTATCACTTATACTCTACTTTCTTAATTTTCAACCATCTCAAGTTTTGCAAATGGGCAGGGAATTAGCAGATTTCATACATTTTTCTGCAGTCCTAATATTCAGTRTCTTGAAGTCTGAGTTGTAGGAGACAAGGAGGTATKGAGTAAAGCATTCTTATTTGACAGRAAAATGAGCTGTGTATAGCCAAATGACTATGGATATTTATCACATTTTGTGTCCTTAATGCTATTAAGATGTTACTAAATTAGCAAGTGGCATACCACTTATTTTTGAATCTATAGCATTTTTGTTATTGAGGAGTCTAAAAGCTTTTAATCCTATGAAGGTTTCCTCTGTAGCTAACTCTGGTTTATTTGTGTCAGAAGTGTGGTATCTTGGTTGCTGATGGGCAATGGTCATATTTTTTATAAATAATTACTCTTCTTTGTCTTCTTGAAATAACCCTGCCTCATACCAATTACTCACTTTAATTCTGTCACTTGAAGTCTCTTTTCAATACAGAGAATGAGAGTTAGAGTTTGTACTCTTGGTGTAAAAATGAGCTTTRTATTCAGTTGTCCTGAGATGTTGCTTGCATTTAAGATGTATGTGCTCCTTCAGGTCTTTCTGACATTTCTTTGTTCAAATATATAGTTTGAATTATTTTACATTTGATTCATTGCTGCATTCTATACAAAAATCAGTAATAAATTKCAGAAGTCTTTTATGTTAAGGGAAGTTCTGTGACTGCAATCTATTAGTTATCAGTTCTTATACTGATTAAAATGGTTTCTAGTAGTCTGTAGCATCAAAGAGATTGCCATAATAGAAAATGAAATTAATTTCTTACCTCAAATAATGAAATATTTTTAGTTGTACAAAAAGATTTGCATTCCTTCTTGGAAATAAATTGTAATACACAAATTAGTTAATCCAGACCCTGGGCACATGTTTAAGTTTTGTCCTCTAAACTGCCTGTCTGCAAAGAAGAGCACGAAGAGAGAAGTTACCACCCAAGTTACCACATAAAATTACAGCATTCTTTTAAGAGTTATCTCAATGTGCAAGAAAATAAGAGGGAAGGCAGAGGGGAATTCTGAGCATGAAAGARTAGGGTGCTCTGGGAAGGGACAGGTTTGGGCTTCCAAGCCAAGCAAATCCATGGGCAGTCCTTGGAGTGCTAATTCAGTGCTGTCAGTCTGTGCCAGAAATGTTTMRGTAATCAAAGCCTGTAGYRAACAGRAGATAMAAYACATTCTGTATTGTGGTGAGAATAMTGAGAGAATCACAGCTCAGCCCTGKCTGTTCCTGAGCAGGTAAAGCTCTCCAGGTGTGGGACATGGGGGAAGCCTTCCGGTCTGAGCTGCTGAAGAGCTTGAAGGCAGACATTCCAAATCACTTTGATTAGTTTTTCTCCAAATTTTGCTCAAGTCCCATTTGAGGTATGATTTTAAAGGCATGAATATAGAAATTTGGTAATAGAAAATTCATTATTGAATATTAATGGATTTTGGAAATAAAGCAGCTTTGACTGTAGGTGTGAACAGGCCCTGCTTGCTGTCTTGGTGCTTTCTCTTGGTGTTTTTTGTTTCCTTCAGGGTCTTGCTCGGTTTTGTGCTGAATGTCTGGGAAATATGCAATTTTAAATTAAAAATTCTAGAAAAAAATAAGAGTTTTATGTGTCACTACAGWGTGTGTGTAAGGTACCAAGATGCAGTGCTATGGAAGATTGCTTGGAACAATTTTATTTCATCTTAGCAACATTTTTTTAGTATTATTTTCATACTTACTTATCATCTACTTAGTTGTCAATGTTAAAAAAATTGCTCTAGCTGCTTATCAACTTGTCATTTTCTTCATGCATGGTATTTTAAAAAATTATTCTTACAATTTATGAGATGCCAGGAAAAAACTCTTTACAGTAACTAATGACACATGCTATGAATGTATAATACATTTARTACTAATGAGATAATGTAAGCATTTTGCTGTATTGTCATTTTTTAAATAAAGGGATATCATCCCAAGCAGCATTTTTTCCAGAATTGTGCTGCCATTGTTGTTACTTTTGCAGTAGAAGAAAAACTCTGAGTCCCAGCAGAGCAGGAACTGTGTTTTTACTTGCATTGATTGTTCTTTAAGCAGCCCTAAAAGGCACCGTGTCTGAGACACTGATGATCATCCTCTAAAAGCTTCCAAGCACTGTCAGGGTGAAGCTTTTTAAACAAGTCTGCAGCATTTCTATTGCATTTCTATTTTAGGTCTGTCCCTTTCTCTGTTGTCACATGTTGGGCATTTGCAGTCCCAAAGGCAGCAACTTCCCCCCACTTTTGGTTAGTAGTCAGTTTGAAAAGGTGAAGTTAATATTTTACTGGAAACATTAGATTTTTTTTTTTTTTAACCAGGCTTTCAAACTATTATCAAAAGCGAGCATGTTTTTAGTGAATGTACACCATGGGGGCATCACCTGTATTTGTACACATATGTGCAGCACACATGCTGCTCCTTGAATGAATTCCACATAAACTCTGACATGTAAACATGAGCCACCCAACTGGCATGTATCTACAGCAAGTGCTGCAAGACACTGAAAACAGTAWGTCAGACAGGATCAATAAAAGACTAAGTTGTCAAAGTATCTTAGAGGAAGGACTTTGCTGAAATTCAACCCAGCAGTAAATTAGTTGGATACATATTTGTAATTATTTGTGTTGGTTAAAACAATCAAAAATAAGACTTCCTAGTGATGTGTTGACACTGGAGYTATATCTGAAGGAAAATGTTCCGTGGTGTTCAAGTCTTGCTGCTCAGAAAATGTGATTATTCTGCTGGGTAACTGACAGCTGAGATGTGGGGTTTTGAGAGAAGAGACCAAGGGTGCCACAAGTCATTACTTCAAATGTCTGTGAAAGAGAGACAGGAGAAAGATGTTAAACTCATCCTGGCAGCAGATTGACAATGGTCTCCTTGGATTTTAGGCTCTATCTAACTTTGRAAGGTGCCTAATGGCTRACTTTACAGRTTGTTTTCTCTGGCACTATTTCTAWAATTTTTACCTATTCAACAACCTTTATAATGTGTTTTCATCATGACCTTCTGTGGAGGGATTCTGATTTCCATCCTTTTGTGTCTGTGCAAAAGAAATCCTGGTAACAGCTACCATGGGCACCCTCAAGAAGTGATCTCTGTTTCTGTAGAGCACAAAGGCAATTGGTGTGGTAGATACTTAAACAAGAAAAATTCAATTTGGTCACTTAAAAGTAACTGTGGGGTTCCTTAGATGGGCTGCCTACACCAAAACCCACTCTAATGCATGTGCTTTTAAGTAATATGTATTCTGATTTTTTAAAACAAAAGCATCAATTTGAACAAGGTTATCTGTGGGGAAAAAAAAGACAAGTGTGCTAAGGAAAATCAACTGGAAATAGATCCCAGGACAACTGGCCCTTACTCTTGAGAGGGTAAACATTCTTAGAATATAGTTACACACATATATATGAATATGTAGACAACATTTGCATAGGAAATTGTATGAACAGTAAATTACATAATTTTACACATCACAGAAAGCAACCTGTCTTTCATAAAGGAAAAAGTTGACAAGGAAAACAATTTATTATTCACTTTGTTTTTTTGCTGTTGTCTATGAAGTTGATAGAAAGGTACCTGGTAATTTACATTTAGACTTATATTTCAAGTTTTCAAAAGTTAYATAAGGAATGAGAGAACAAAAAGCAGCAGTCTTAATTTTTCATTTTAACACTATYRCTACATAGATTTAAAATYAATGTAATTTGGGATTGCATAGGGMYGATMGRGAAGCTTATCAATCTAAATATTCTGAATATAAATTTTTTTTGACTGTATTTAAGACAGTAAACCTAAAAGTTAAATGAATTGTTTTCTTAAAAGTAAATTTATTTAGTGAATATCAAATATGCCACCATTGTACTATGGGTTTTGGTCTCAAAACACCTAGAGATTAACACCTTTAGGAACTTTATGATGCTACTTTAAATAGGCAAAGTTATACAGATGCTGTTGGCCTGAGAAACAGGCTTTTTGGAAGGAGAAATAAAATCTTGCATTTAAAACTTCATCAAGAGACAGCTGTTAAATTGTATTTTTTTCTTCTACAATACACTTCTCTTTCAAAAAGGTTTCTGTTCCAAAATCTTATATTCTTGGGGCATGAGTCCTGTTTAAGGTAAGGCTGAGAATGAGGGCAAAGAGCTTTTAACTGACATCTGCTGGAAAAAACAGAAATGCAGGAAGAATAAATATCGCCAATTACCAGTAAAAACATCAGCAAAGGCATTCACTTCTGCATTTTCCTAAAGTAGAATTAAGAACAATATGAGTTGATGGAAGTTTTGACTCTCAAAGAATGAAATGGCAGCTCGGCATACAGAGTTTTATATTGTTTTTCTGCTTAGCTGTTTTAATGTCTAACATATAGGGAATTGTATTTATGGATTTTACTGGTGCAAGATYATGCCTTTGGCATTCCATCATTAGGTGTCTAAAATTTAGAGGAAATTTTATATTTGGTCAAAGGTTTTGTTTTTGAAGCCCTCTTTTTACAGTGACTAAGTATGAAATTAAAAAATCAAAAGTAACTTCTAGTCCGGGCRCTTTGAGGTTATTAACAGAAAAAAATGTTATTCAGTGGGTTGGATGCTTATGGCACAGACCAGAGGAGCCTACATGAATTAAGATATTTCATATAAAAATAGGTAAATGGTGGAAATCAGTGGAAAAGAGAGTATGGTGCGCTTGGTGCTGTCTTCAGGTACTCGAGTATGCAAATAAATTGAAAAAACCTGTTTGGTTGTATCTTGGTTTATAAGAAACAGTGGGTCACAAGTTCACAGTGAAACTCTTTGATAAGAAGCTGTTATTTAAGATTATTCAGACAAAGAAAAACTCACATGCTAAATTCCCACAGAAAACCTGATTTTGTTTATGCTGTACAAACAAAATATTCAAAGGTTTGACGAATGAGGGGACTGTCAAGAAATCTATTTTGCAGTAGTAGTGTTTTGTTTTGTTTTCCTTAATTTCTTTTTGCCTTTCAGTATTGAATAGAGATGACATCAAATTCTCATATTTTTAAAAATAAAATACCTTATCATGGAATAAAAACACTTACTGTTTACTAAAATACTGGAATTTGGTTTTAGTAGAAGGAAAAGGGCTTCTTGGTTCATGTGAAACACAAAGGAAAAGGATCCCAGCACAATAAACTATTCAAGAAAAGCTTCATATTGCTTTTTTTTGCAGAGATTGTTAGAATAGATAGAATAAAGATCTTTGAAGAAGACCTTTTTCCCCAAAGGTTATTTGAAAATTTATTTTCCTTCCTTTAATGAATGCTGATTATTGAACACTGTTCAAGATAATCTGACCACCGAGTGAATAAAATACCTGTGCGTGGGCATAGTATGAACTTAAATTAGGTTCACTTCAATCAGAATATATTTGAAAGAAGTCCTGTGCTACTAAACCAGAAGTGGATTGCCACAGGAAAAGGTTACTTGAGGAACCTGGAAAAAGTAATCTTTAAAAATTACTGTTCCAGTTATTTTTTGACTGCTAAGCAAACTTCTCAATATGCTGTATATTCTTGTGTATACATAAAATTTCCTTTTTGAATTTTTTTTGGTAGATTAGAGCTGTATTATAAAGTATGATTTCTAGCACAATTAATTGTAAGTTCAAACAAAAAACTAAAATTAGGAAACTTTTTATTGATACACTTGTATTCCATAACCTACTTATACTCAGAATAATCTTAGGTGAAACACCTGGAGTTACCCTTCAAGGAAAGTGTCAGTGTAGGTATCAGTAGACATTTAGATGTCCATARTTTTATGAGAAAGAAAATGAAGAAACTGTTGAATGTAACATGATTAACCTCCAGTGAGAGATTATTTACATGGCTGTGGGATTTCATAAGGTTTTGACAGGGTGTCTGTTCAGCTTGTTTAACATTTTTGATGTTTTTTTTCCTTGACTGCATACAGAAGATTTTTATAAACTTCCTGTCAACTCTTTCAAGCTACTGCTTGATTCTCTAAATTTGATTTTACTTCCTAAATCAGGATATATGGGCTCACTGCAGAGTGGTCTGACTTTAGGAGCAGCCAACATGGCAAAGCACTGGTTCAACCATCAGGTTAGGATTACTGCTGGAAGAGTTGGTTTTGGAGAACTACTGACCCTTTTTTCTTGACTAAGAAATTTTTCTTTCCGTCCTGCACAGGCAGAGTGTAATTGTGCAGGTAAATCTCTAGAAATGAATTTGATCAATTGTAATTTTGTTCCTTAAGCCTGCTGGTTACTCTAGGTTGCTTTGCATGAATGTATCTTCTTCATCCAGCAAAGTTGATTCTAATTTATTTAAATAGAGTGAGAACAAGGTAGAAATTCCTTTCTTCATTAAGAAGAAAAATAAAAAAWACCTGTTTTTGAGGTCTACTATGCAGCAATAATATCTCATATGGTAAAAAGAATAGGAACAACTTGTGCTATCTTAATCTGTGTAAGTAGCAGGCATTTTGTGCTTGTTCAGCATCTTATCCTGAGAACTTAAAATTCAGGCATCCTTTAATTGATCACCACTTATTGCTTTTGCAGATATTGAAGAGATACAGCAGTTTGATTTATATTCCACTCTTTTATCTCTGTGCTTATTTAATCTGTTTGCRAGGATTAATGACAATTCTCTCGCTCTCACTGATGTTAGTGATCAAATCCTCTTCCATGCTCTTGTGGAACATAGTTTCTGACAATGACAAATGAGTTGTTCTGCATTCTTATTTTTGTGTGTTTTTTTCAGGTTTACATGCTRTAAATTTATTTTATGTGGTAAGGAGTAGTTATAAAATGTCTTTCTGATGTGCTGTCTGAGCTTTCTATCAGTATGTTCACCTTCCTAATGAAATGTGTAAATCCATTGGTTTCCAAATGATGTTCCTGGAGGAGATAGGCAGGGCATGATTTAGAAACTTTCAGCTGTCYAGAAATGTACTGATTTTGTCAGCCTCTTCTAAACAAACATATTTTACCTKGTATTGAAGGAGATGTCAAGAGCTCACGCAAACGCTGTGTCGAGCTCAGGAGGCACCCAGGGCAGGCAGCTGCAAGTTGAAGATGACATTTTCTTAAATCACTGGTACTTGATCCTCAAATAAGCCTTTGACTAAAGCCAGTCTTCTCATCTGAAACGGAAAGGAAAAAGCAGGAATTTTGCTTGTTTCCAATTCCTGCATCTCCTCTGCTATGTGTGTTTGGGATTGAAATGGTCATCCCTCTCCCTAAGGGGGCTTGGGAACCCCTTTCTGGCTGGTGAGAAAATAGATTTTGAGGCATTGTGCAACTCATGTTGCATTGATTAAGAGAAGATCCTAAAAAAACCCTGTAATGGCATTTCAGTTTGATTGCAGCTAATTCTGTCTTCACTTTCTCAGTGCTAAGTGCAATACATTACAATGCCAGACCACATTAGTTCTTTAAGGAGGAAAAAACCCCTCACTTGCAATGGAATACATTAAAAATCAGCTGTATTTTGTACCTCCTAATGGCTAACGGAGGGAAATGATTTGCTGACTTCTTTATATTTCATGGCATTTTGCCTGATAAATTGTATAAGTAATTTCTTTTCTTTAGGCTTTTACTCTGAATGACCAAATACACACAAATAGTTRCAATCACCAGTTGTTGACTTCAGATGTTTCTCACCTTAGATTGGAATTTTTTCTTACATKTAAGGCTGCTATGAATAACTTCTGAATACTTTAAAATTGTCTTGCTTTTCGTATTGCCTTATAATATTTTTTTTTCTTTTTGTTATAATTTAGAATGTGTTCTCTTTAAAGAGAATAGGGGGAAAAATAGCAGCCTTTTGATGAAAGGAGGTTTTTTACCAAAATTTCCAAAATAGTAGAGAAGCTGCTGTCTTAAGAAAATTTAAAAAGACACATAATGATAATAATAAGAAAAAACAACACTAAATAAAGGTACTGGGCCTTTTAGTGATTGAAAAAACCTTAAACATAGAACATAGAACACAGTTTTTCAAATAGATTAATATGGAAAACATGAAATTGGTGCTACTGTATTTCATGAGTTCATGTGGAAAAATTTTGGTTCAGCGTATTTTTGATAGAAAATGCATATTATTCCATGAGCAAGCTATAAAAATTCTGTACAGTGACTCAGTTTTGGCATGAGAGATTCAGGCACAGCATGACTCTTGTTAATTGTTTAAGATTCTGTTCAGTTCCTAACAAGAAAAAAGATCCTGTCTTTCAGTGTTAATCTCATGTGTTGCATTTTTATTATCTACTTGTATAAAACAAAATTATGGCTTTCCAGACTGTCTTTATACTGTTAGTTGCTGATGATTAAAGACAGCTTTACTGTGATTGCTTGAGAGGTATTTATTACAAATAAACAAAAAAAATCAGTTCACTTTACAGGGTGAATATTTTGAACAGAAGGGATAATGAAATACAAACACTATTTTACCAGAGCTATTTTACCCGAGTAAAAATGGCTAAAGAACAAATATAAGCCTTTAAAGGACGAAGGTTGTCTTTTAGTGTATTCAAACTAACTTGATTTTTGCCATAGATAATCAGTCTGTTTGTTGTTTCTGGGTTTCTTAGGATAAATATCACACTTCTGGAATGTATGGTTTTTCCAAAGAGCTGAGGAGACGACACATTATTTCCAGATTGCTTGACTGTTGCTTTTCAGGAAATGYAATTGCCTTACTAGTGCTCACATGATCTCAGTAGGCTTAGTTCAAGGGTGAATGAAACTGGGATTTACTATTRCTGTAAGTTCCATATCTGAGTGACAACAATCCAAACTTTAGTTTATTCAGTTTACCTTTTCTCCCTGTTTCACTCTCTTAGCACTGAGTTAGTACACGTAAGGTTTTTCTTTTCTGTGCTGTTTTGCTACTATAAAAAATAAACTGATTTGAGACCACAGCAAGATAAATCACTGGGGAAAACAAGASAGATGAAAATAAAATTAGTTATAAGTATGTTAATTATTTTGTTAAGACTGATTTATTATGGAGGCTAATCATGTCACTGTAAAATGATAGTTCCACTTCTGCATGTCCATTCTAGGGGCATCTTTTCCCTTTTTCTTTTTTTTTTGGTACTCTTGTTTTTTTGCTTCACTGAATTTCTTAAGCTTAATTTTAATGCTACTCAGTGATACTGCAGAAGTGTTATTTGGAACATCTGTTTGTCTTTACATTGCTTGTGTCAGAGTTTGAATGGATGTATTTCCTATAAAAGCAATATTTGAATGCTAAAAGGGTATTGGTATTCTAGATAAATATACATTTCTAGAGAATTAAGTTTTACAATGTTATTAATGTAGAAAATAGCCTCTGTAGGACAATTATATGAGCAGACTAATGGATTGCATAGGTGAACATTTACAGGGAAATTGAACATTAAAATGTTGAAACTTATAAAAGTTTTTACTTGCTMTTTCTTACTTAGCCTAGTTGCATGAGAAAGGTTATCACCTTTTTTTTTTTGATTCAACTTACACCTTGATTGTTAGCCACATTAACAAAGCAGTACACCTCAATATTTAATAGAATTGTCAYAGTTTTCCTTTTAAAAACATCATCAGGGTGTCTCAATTATCCATGTGCAGCTATGGTTAGGCATCTTCATGTAAAATGTTATTTACTTAAAGAACCAATTCTCTCCATTTGAGAGAAAAAATGCTCTTGCAGCTGTATGCTGGAGGTGGGGGCTAAGCAATAAGTGGTTTTAAATTCAATTGTTTAAAATGCACACTTCATGGAAATAGTGATGGGTATTCTTTTGTCAGCATCAGCAAGAACATTTATCTGCTGAGCTGGCAACTTGGAATCAATCATACTGTGGATTTATTATTTAATAAATTCTATAGGGTTGTGATTTTGCTCTACTGGATTATATTGTTTTCATATAGTCTTTCTGTTCCACTTAGAATCTGCATGTTGTACAAAAGAGTATTTTGAGCTGCTGTTTCCCTAAAAATAGAGTAGATATTGCATGGATGAGTTTTTCCCCCTGTTGTTTTTAAAGCTCTAATGTCATCATTTTACGTACATAAAATTTACAAAAATAGGTTTAAGTACTATATTTTAAGCAGGTTTTTTTTTTTATTGTGAGCCATAAATTATTTATTTATTTAAAATATTTAATTTTTGATAAAAACATGGTAATCAAGTATTTAAAATAAGTGTTTGAACAAAAGCATGATATAATCCCAAGCTGTAGATCAATGTACAGAATAGTCTGGGAATACTTTTTAAGTTGGGCTGAATTCACTGTTTCTGTCCAAGGTTCTTTACAGAGTACACAGATTCATGGAATCATTTAGTTGGGAAAAACCTCAAAACTCCTAAAGTCCAACCATTAACCCAGCACTGCCAAGGCCCTCAATAATCCATATGCCCAAGTGCCACATCCACACATCTTTTAAATCCTTCCAGGAACAGTGAATCCACCAGTTCCCTGGGCAAGCCTGCTCCAGTGCTCAACAACCCTTTCAGTGAACAAACTGAAGTGATGGCCTCAAAAAAATATGGCAAATAGAAATTGYATCTCTTCCTCTGACTTCTGCCAGCTGGTAATTATTAGTGCAAAATATGATTTTAAAACTGATTCAGTGTATTTCTTGTAGCATGAGTCTGGGAAGGATCCTACCTTAGCTGCAGCTTTAGCTGTTGATACATTGTTATCCTAAGAGAAACCATTACTGAGAGTGGGTTTAGCAGAGAGAAATGGATAAAAAATACTAAAGAAAATGTGTAAAGAGGACTATGGAAGTATTGAGGTAATGGAAGAATGTAACTCTTSTCAATGTCCTACAATATTGTCCTGCTTCTGCTATTGCATTTTGTTCACAAACACATTTGCTCCAGTAACATCAGTGATGACGTATGAATTTTGTTTTTTTTTGGTTACACTTAGACATCCACAGATTGGTAAGAATCAATTTTTCATCACACACTTGCAAGCCTGAGATAATTAACTGCATATAAAAAACGGATTAAAGTATGCTTTCATTGCTGTGAAACAAATGTTTTCTAGATGAGATTTCAAAAGTGTAAATGTAAAGGTGGTGYCTTTTTTCGTGGTATTATCCAGGGAAGAGTAAGATTAATAGGAATTTGCTCAATGAGAGTAATAAATGCTCATTGAAGTGCTGCTACTATAGAATCAGTGCTGTTTTCCACTTCCACATTTGTGATCCTATTAAGTGAACAATAATTGTGGGAGCAATCAATTAAGGTTATTTGGCAATAGCTTTTGTATTTGTCAAAATACTGRCAGTTTTTAGAATATGATTTAGAATTCACCCTTTTATCTCCTTTATAGATCTTCTGCTGTCTTGTAATGGAGCATCACTGCTAAGGGCACTTAACTATAAGTAGAATAAGCTGTTATGAATATATTCCTGTATTTTTCACTGAAAGTATTGCAAAGATTTACACAATTAAAATTAACTTTTGTGAAAGGGCTTTTCCGGCTAAAGTGCCTAAATAATCATTCCATAAATGTAGAGTGGAAAATATGAATGGATTTAGGAAAACACAACTGATAGTGGTAGTACTTAAATGAACATTTATTGTAGAGTGTCCAAATGATACTAAAATCACAAAATGTAGGATTTTGTGGTAACTGTAGGTATTTTTCAGAAGTGTTGTGTTATGAAACAGAGAAAAMCACCACACATCACTGTGTAGAAATTGCTGGTGTTTCTTGCAGACAGATTGAATGCCTGGCACCTCCTCAGTAAGAATTCCTCTTTCAGTTCAGTTGGCTATTTAATGAGCTCTGAAGGCTGAACAAACCACTCAAGTCCTGAAATGGACATACTATTTCAATAGTATCTTGGGTTTAATTAGGTTTGTACACTGTCTAGTACCTTTTTCTCTATTTGTCTTAGGCTGTGGCAGGGAGGTGAGCGTGTGTATGGAAGAGAAGGATTCATTGTGTGTTAGTCCTTATCAGTGGAATAGAACTTTAGAACTCAAGCCRTGATAGGAATTCAATATCAGATTATAAAGTGGAAAATAAGCTTTTATCTTATACAGGTCACCACTTGGTACCATATCTGTTCCCAAGCAGGACCCCATATATTAAATCTTTTATCTTCGTCATAATTAAAACTTCAGTGAAATCATAATGTGAACATCATGGTAGGTTCAGAGTTACTTTTTATTAAAGAAACACTTGGAGTATGGTGTGAGTATTAGCAGGGAGTTATTCCAGTTTGATGTGGGGATGTACTGACATTTGCCAGGGAGAGATGAGTGAGTTTTGTACACTTAGGAGCTGADGATGGCTGCCTAAACAAGGTAATAAATGAAATAAACATGGAAAGGAAAAGGAAGCGGAGAGCTCAAGAACTGGGAGCATGAAGGTTTGTTTTGAGGTGAGAATCTATCAGGCAGCAAGAGTGGCAGTGAGCAGACCACTGTGGAGAGAATTACTTTGGCCTTAAAATGGACTGATGATGATATYCCTGTGTTTCTCCTTCAGTTCAGCTTTCAGGAGCTTTTAAAGGTGCCTGTTTCCTTCTTCTAGAAAATCCTTGTTGTGGACTTGTGGTGTTAACTCTGCCTTTTTTCAAACTGCTTCAAAGATTTCCTTTTGTTCACCTTTGTCAAAAGGAAGAATTCCTATTATATTAGATGTTTTACCTAACATCTGCAATAATACTTTTATCAGACATTTGAAACCAAATGAATTTTGTCATTGCTTYTGTCATTAGTCAGGATTTCACCCTGTATAGAAAGGATGAATTATTAATAATTTTCTGTATTGCAAGTTAAAATGGTAGGTTTTAATAGCTGTTCTCAAACTGCTGTTATTTAAGGTGTGGAGGAGAGCCTCTAATGACATGAATAGTTTTTAACTCTGCAGAAAACAAACTAAATGATGTGCTAAGGAAATTTTCTGAAAAACATTTTGTAGTAATAGATAYATATTTCAATAGAGCTTGTAGGAAATGAGTTTAAGATGAAGTATTAAAATTGATGAATATTCATTTAGTTATAAACTGAAGTTGRAGTGAAGAAATCTCACTTTCCCTTTTTTTTGATTTTACAGCTTGCACGTGCAGTGGACATGCAAATATATGTCACATGCAAACAGGGAAATGTTTCTGCACAACGAAGGGAATCAAAGGAGACCAGTGTCAACTGTGAGTATAATTCAATGTAGCCCAAAGTTACTGCAATCCTTGACTAGTCAATAATCATTTTTTGTGATTGACCTGCCAGTTTTTCAGTGGTGGGTATAGYGTTTCCTCCATTTTCCAGGAAATTTCACTGTTAGACTTTTGTTRAAAAGAATTACATCACAAATATTAATAATGTTTTGAGGACATTAAAGACTTGAAAAAAATCCTTTTACTAGAAGAAACTGGAGAATTACCTGTATTTTTTTTTTCTTTTTCTTAGGTTTTTGAAATATTACTGTAATAAAAAATACATGTTTTTAATTATATTCATTACATTTGTCACTTATCTTGATTGGAATCACCAGTGATTCAGTTTTTGGTGTTTTGGAAGCTTACTAAGGTGTTTTGGGCATTTTTCCACCTCATGAAATCTAGGCCATAGGAATGTGTAGACCTATCATGGAAAGAAGGATTAGTGTTTCTCTTTTTTGCACTGGAAAAGTTTCTTGTGTTTAGAKGAAGAGTTTGCACCTTCAGATAGAGCAAAACAAATGGAGCACTAGGAACAACTGAGTACTGAGGTGGAGTGACTTGTCAAGTAGGAAAAATAACCCATTGAAGTTAATTGTGAACAGCCTCRTATTTAAAGATGTTTCTTTCAATCTATTCTATCATGTACACTGCATTGTTTAATAGGAACCTTACTCCTTTTGCAGTTATAATTATTTTAATAGTATCTGGCAATAAAATTATCTTGTCAGTGTTGTTTGGAGCTGGGGAAAAGGCAAATAAACACAGATAACTCCTCCCCAGCAGGAACAGGTCCCAGGTGGTTCTGTTCTGCCTGCCACAGGGCATTTACTTACACCAAATTTGGGAAYTTGTCTTTGATACTCTTAATCAACTGGCGTGGATCCTGCCCTTAACACTGTGCTTGATAAATAATAAAGAAACAGRAATCTCTGCTGCAGAGGCTGTGTGTATATCCGTGAGAAAGAGCTGTGCTCACAGCTCCACTGCTCCTCTAATGCCCACTGGGACTCTGTGTGCAGCTGATTGAGGACTCTCAGGATGAGATGGGAAATCARGATTAGGGCTAAGTGATGAAATTTCATCATGACAAAAGCTGAGTGATAGTATCTTCAAACTCTGAATTAAGTCTTCASTGAGAAGTCTTTTTCCCCTCTTTCTGTGCCTGAACAATTAATCAGTTCTAGGTGTTAATGAGTGATCTGATTACCAGCCTGTTATGGACTTGTATTGATGCCATTCTAACTACACAAACAAGGTGATGAAAAAGCCCAGCAATTTCTCCTCTGTCCTTTGTAACATTTGAGCCAGAGRAAACATTTTCTGTGCAGAAAATGCCACTTCTTTACTGACCACCCTCCACATAAGGGGARTCTTTACAGACCTTCACCCCTTATTTCATGCACCTCTGTGGTTGTTTTTGTATTTTGTCCTGTGTCCATTTCATTATTTCCACTCTGATTTGGAGCTTTTGTCTCATATGCTTGGTAGTGCAGCTCAGCTGTCCTGAGTTTGTCTGTCCTAAAAGGTTCTTTTATCCCATTTACTGAACTAGAAGAGATAAGGTTTTCCTAGTTGTGGATTTTTCTGGTCACCTGTATGCTCACAACCTCTTTTGAATGCATCATATTATRCAATATATATGGGCTAAAACCAGGCTTCAGAACTTCTGTAATGAAGAACTACCAGTTGGAAAGAAAAAGTGGGGGGAAATCCCCATTATTTTTAATCTTGTATTTCATAGTATATTTTATGTAGTTGTAAGAATAATAAATAAAAGATTATAAAATATATAGATCTAGGGTATTCTGGAATAGAAAAATTAATGTTTTGCTCAATTTAGTTCTAATAAATGTCCAGACCTTACTTCTTAGACATGCTACWTTTTAAAAGTTGAAGAAATACTATTTTATTTATAAAAATATATCCTATTTATTTGGTAAAAATCTTCCTGTGTGTAAGCTTTAAATAGCTATTTAATAATGTAAGGATCTGTGCATAAAGAATAAGCACTTATTGTTAGTCTGTTTTGCATGAAAATAAAATKTAAAAATATCCAGCTGTACTCTTCTGTATAATTTCTCTGCACAGAATGGTACAATTCCTCTTACCAGATGGAAAGGCAGGTAAAAATATACTGTTYYATGAGTCAAATTCACCATTCTATTGATAGCACTGCAGCTTAATTTGCCRATAGCAGAGTGAATCTTTTCCCAATTGTTTCTGCTCAGAGCTTCTCTTGCTGCTCTCCAGTAGRGGAAGAATTGGCAGCAATCATGTAATGAATTTTATTTGAACTTCCTTTATCRGAGACACTCACACATAAACCTCCAAAACTAATAAACAATAAGGAATTCTTGTTGCTGGAAATTTAGGAAAAACTCCCTTATTCCTATTGAGGAACTGTCTTTTTCTGGTCAAGRGTAGAATTCATTTAATACTGGTTACGGTGGTGGTTGGTGGTTTTCAAAAGCGAAGTTAAAAAGTATAATATTTAGTGGTTTAAAATACTACAGAAACAGAATTTTTTTCCTATTTTCAACACTTTTTTCCTCCCTACTTCTATCACTTGGTCATACTCCACCATTAGTTTTATATATTTAGTTGTATTTGATATGTGGTGTTTTCTACTTCTTCCTGCTGAGTCCAATCCTTCAGTTTTAAGTTTAAGAGAAAACTTTGACATACTAATGCACGTTACTCCATTACCTGTGATGTTTCAAGGAGAATTACAGCAAAATCTGTCATTTATATATTGGTGGGTTTAGCAATGTTGGTGGGTTCAGCCACTGCCTCCCTTCTTATTTAGCTGCCTGAAAATTTTAGCTTGCCTCTGTAAGGACAGGTTCATGCCCTCAGCTGCTTCTCAAAGAGCTGGATCATTAGGTTTCTAARGAGAACAATAAAATAAAACTCCTACTTGAACATTTATGAGTACATTTATGTTTTAAATGTACTCATTTTCTGCTCTACATGTAGTAATTATTGTCAGATCTCTCAAGGATTTGAGATACTTTTTTTATTTTAATTCATGTTTCTTGCATCAATCATTTTTTCTTAAATTGCAGCTTTCATTTAAACAATATGTTTTAATATCAAAGCTGCAGAACATGACCCAAATGCACTCTAATGGCTTAAACTCTCAGAAGGCACTTGAAACATTTGAAATCTAAAATTTGAAGAAAAGTAAAATATGGGTTTTGGCAGTATTGTATATCACTCCTGGATTTTTTGTTGATTTTTTTTTTTTTTTTTTTTGTTCTGCAATGGGCTCCCTTTGCCTGCTTTGCTATATTCAATATATGATATGTAAAGTTCATGAGACTCTCTGGGATCTTTTGGAGTTTCAGGCTCTGTAAATGAAGCTATGTTGTTTTGTAAACATTGTTACTTCCAAATGTTATATTTTATTCAGGAAATTGCCCAGTTTTGTAAAAATAAAGAAGAACTAGAGTCTGAATGTCATGTATCATTCCTAGAAGGAATGCTCTCAGAGAAGAAATCAGAATGAGGTTGTGGCTGAGGGAGAAGCTGCCAAACACCTTGCAGGGAGCTTTGTACTTTGGGATTTCATTGTGTTCTGTTCCCATGAAATATGCCTTTTATCTTTCTGACTTTAGTACTGATTGTCTGGAAAATAGGGAGCAGTTTGGGCATGAGAGTTCYTCTTTCATGAGAATAAAGTAATTTTGACTTTGGCTTCTAAGTTAGGATCTTTCATAACTGACTGTGTGCACATTTATAAATAAAAATGTCTTTAGGTTTGTCAAGTTCAGCAGAGCAGAATCACCACTGGGTTTCAGCTGTTTTTTTATAGGCATTCCTTCCTCTTCAGGCTGCCTCCAAAAATGCAAAGTGCAGAGTGAAACAGGTATTTTTAACAACTGTTAACTGGCTGTAGATTAGGAATGTGAGCAGTGTCCCTGTCTCTTGTGTCCAGTTGGTTTATGTTCGTATGCATGCTGGATATAGATTTAATTAAATAACATCTTTTTGGTTTCCTATTTGAAAAATACATGGTGCTGGATTTTCTTTCCAAAGAAGTGAATCAAAACCTCTTGTTTATAAAAATTGTTCCTCCAGTGCCGTGGCCGTGCCGTTCAGTAATTGGCATTTGAATAATCTGCTTTGCTTAGAGCAGTTATATCGGTGCAGCCTGCCCAAGCCTTTCACAGATGCCATGCCAGTGAGACTTGGTTTGAATTCCTGTGCTCAGGATGCATTTGTTGTAAAGCAAATCTCTTTATATAAAATGCTGGTAATTTTTGTTGCAAAGTGTTGCCATAATCCCAATTGTCTAGGGATGTACAGTTAAAGTAATGCTTCTGCGTACTTTTTTTATTAAAATAGAATAGCACAGCTGAAAAGAATAGACAAATTTGCATGTTCTTTAGGTCTGAAATAGACCTATAAAGATTTAAAGCTAAATATAAGCTGACKACACTTATTCTGCCTTTAATGAGTTTGGACTGAGATGAAATTAGCAGTGGGAGTGATGCTAATGTTTACTCATACAGGAAAAAGAGAAACAAGCATAGACTGTGCYCCATGGAAGAGTTACTGGGAGGGAAAGAGGAAGGGAGGCTATGAGTGCCATAAAATTGCTTTATAATTGAGTCTGATTTTTTCTTACCCAACAAAGTTGTAGCTTTATTTTCTGTGCTTGTTTTTAGAAAAAAAGGAGGCCAAAGGGCTTTGTGGATTGGGCTGGCTTTACATCTTGCCTAGGGCTGGCTTTAAAGCAGAATTGCACATATCTGCATAGCCAGTGCTTTGTCTTAGTCCCAGAGAGGGTCAGAACAGGTTGCAAAGACTTACAATTTGAGGTTGTTGTTTTTAACCCCAGTTCAAGCTGTTGAAAATCTTTCAGGGTGTGCAGTGAAGGCACCTGGGAATGCTTCTCTGTGGCCAGGACTAGAACTCAGTTAAGAGTCAGGGATGCTGAGTAACATAATTCACACAAACTAGAAATCAGTATGAACAACTCTTCTTGTAAAGCACCAACCCAGTGGGAGAGGTGTTTGTGGTTACACCATCTCCTGGCATTGCTTCTTTGAGAAAATGAAAAAGGAGACTGGAGAATTTCTTGTAAGGCAGCCAATATTGTCTTTAGATTCCAGAAAAAAAGTGTGTAGGAGGCTGCTGACAGCAGAGATCAGCTGCTTTTCAACATCTGGCTTTACCAGTAATTTGTCTGTCCCAATCTGCATGAARCAAATACTGCCAATATTACAGTCTTTGCTTTCTGTCCAGAGAAAATGCTGGGGTCTCCACAAAACATAAATACATAATTAGATTGTCATGGTCACTACCTCTGTTAAYTGTTAATGTAATAATTCTGTTCTCTCATGTTGCTGGGGTTGGATTATAAACTKTCATTGTGCTTGGGAACCATAATTAATCTTAAAAATCAGAAATTGCTGTGTATGGGATAGTATCTGTGAGTTACTCTGGAGGCAGGAGGAAAAACTAACACAGATTTCCAGTAGAATATGATGTTGATTGGCCTTTCCTACTGCTTTGGTTAAAGACAACTTGTTCACTTTATAGAAGAAAACAATTGATAGCTTTTCTGACTACTCATCCTGCCGTCATCAGAAAAAAAAATCCTTCAGCTGAGCTGTGACTGACAAAACCAGATATTTCAGGGAGTTCTTTTAAAAAATTCTAGTATCTACTGCTCTATTGTAACTGATTAAATTCAATGTATGCTGTGTTACAGTAACAACCCTCTACATCACTATTATTATTGCTGACTACTGCTACTGCAGTCAGCTTTGGACAATTAACTATGGAGCAGGAGGGAGAAAAATCATATTTCCTTTGTGGAAGGGGAATATTTAAGGAGATTAAAAAAAAAAAAGATTTAAGAGTAAGCATTCATACAAAACTTTATGGAGGACAAAACCTTTTCAAGGTGAGCATCTTCCAGAAAACAAATGTTGCTAGTACAATTTTACAGACTTTGTATCTAGAACAAAGCATTTGACATATTTTAGTATTTTTGCCTTCAGGAAGCATAAACACTGGTCACCTTTAGTATGTGTATTCTTTGCTGAGTTTAACTGGCATAACRCAGTCCTCTTGCACTCCAAGTTTTCCTTTTTTAGCCGGGCAGAGAAAGTGTTCAAGGAGAATTTACAATGAAAATAGTTTTTCAATAGAATCTCTATTAAGTTTGACATTAAAAAAAAGATCAAGTTGAGTGATTTGAAGGTGATACTGATTTTATTGACAGTTRACTGAAAATATTTGCTATTATAGAGTTGTTTTCTGTTGAAAACCAGGTTTATAATTTGGCAGTGAGTGTTGTGGCTTTAAAATGGTTGTGTTGCTGTTTAATGCTGCCAATTGATCACATAATTTTGATGAGGCCTGARCAAAGGCTGAAGGAACTCTCTTTGTGTGTCTGCTATCAGGGTTTGTGCTGTCCAAGTCAGTACATTGTAGTGGATATAGTTTTTATTTAAAGGAAAAGCAGTTTTCTAAGGTAGATCCATCCAAAATTCCCATGTTTTCCTTATTACCAGTSCACAAGTTCAATGTATATAGTAATTCAAACACTTGATTCTGTTTAAATTGTGCATTTAACAAAACAGATTTCTTGAATCTCAAATACTTCACAGCAGATCTGCAATTCTTGTGACTTTTCAAAGCTCTTAAAAATCCTTTCATTATTCTCAGTTCTTACCCCTCAGATAAAATAATACCCATTGTGCAGTGTAGTTCTGGCCTTATAATTCACGTCTGATAGGCCATTAGTATGGTAATTAGTAATTGGTACAAGAGTTGTTAAAGTTGAAATAGACATCTGGTTTAATCAATTCGTCATTAAGGAAGTGCAAGTATAGAGGTAGCAATGGGAAAAGAAAACACCAGAGTGGGAGCTCACAGCTCTCTCTAAGCTATCAACTCATAGCTAAGTTTAAAATTGAAATAGTGCTTCTTTATCTTGCTTGATATGGATTGCTCAGTGCTCAACTTGCACAAAATACCACACCCTGCTTTTATTTTTAAAATCTGTTTTCAAAACCTTACAAATAGGTAAAAGAAATGAAGCTGCGTTGTGATGAAAACCCCACTGATAGATWTATCCATCAACTTCAGCTTGTGAATTTTATATATTTTATTTACTATAAAGGGGAAGAAAAAAAATATTTATTGAGCAATAAGGGAAGGCTAGACCAGGTAGGTACTAAAGACACTATTTGATAGAAATCTCCTGGTGATGGAAAGATTGCTTTTCTTCTCCTCTTATGGTCTCTAATAGATGAAATATGCATCTTCCCACTGCCACTTTCATTTTCTGTTTTCTCTTTCACTCAATTGCATACCTTTACATATAGATGAAAATTTAGCTGCAATAGTTGTATTTCTGGTTTCAAAGTTAAGACATTTTGTTTCACATTGTTGCCGGTTATTAGTTTTAAATTGCTTCAGTAGCTGCCAAGAGTATTAGAAGAATGCACATGGAAGATTAAAGCTATGCACAGACARAACTAAGAAATGTGGTTTGGAATTAAGACATGGGAGTGAGAAATGCATTAGTCCTCATTTCTTTTTCCATGAAGGTTCTGATAATTACTTAGACGATGCACATCAATTAGACAGTGCTAAATTGTGCTWAAAGAGTCCTGCCAAGAAACTTGCATTCTTCTGTAGCTGCATGTGCAGACATCTGGCARTCAGAAAGGTTTTCTTGTATGTTGGATATTCTTTCCATCCCAACTCTGTCTGTGCAGAGGAGTCCATGTTCTCATGTTTCCCCAAGTAGAGGCTGTGCTAGAAAAGCTCCAATGTATTAATGATGGGTAACTGAAATGAAATATTAACTCCATTCCTGTAGTTGGGCAGATTGGGGGACTGAATGCGACATTTTAGAGTTGCTTAGAAAACTGGATCTTAGTTGTACTTTTAATTAACATAAGGGAAAATAGGAGGCTATGAAAACTCTGCTGCTTCAGAAATGTGGTTGGAGTCCTGTCCTTTAGTTGGTCACTGAAATCCAGTTGGATCCCCGATACTGATATTCTTCCTTGCTGCAGCTTTGTTTATTTTAAGAGGAGTAGTTATTCCACTCCTGATTAAAAATTGGGAGTTGGACTACCTGGGATAATGAAATCTTCAGGCTGAATGCATGTAAGYACATATTCTTACACAAACATCCTTTGTTTCTTTGCCATTCTTAGCCTGCATTATCCTGTGAATGACATGAAATAATGAAAACTTGAAAAGACAATAAGTTATAACAAACATTACTGAAAAGTGTCTGTAATATTTTACCTCTTATATTGTAAACTCACTATATTTGACACAAAAAGTAAATTCTCCATCACATGCAAGGTATTTTCAGGGAATGATAACTGATAAGGAAACAAGAAATAACATAGGCCAAATTCTATCTGTACTCACCAGCTGAAAGATAATGATATCTTAATATTAGAAATGCTCCCTTATTCTTTCTTCTTTTGTACTGAAAAATCACCACTAGAAAATATAAAATATAAACTAAGCTGCACAACCTTTGCATGCTTTGAGCTTTCTATTTTTTTTTTCTTGTGGATGAATTGAAAAGTAGGTGGTATTTATCTAACTGGCGAGATAATGGGGCTGGGGAGCTTGATTACAAGGCCATAAATCAATCCAAAAACCTGATGATATCCTAAACTTCAGCAGTGAAGCCTGAGTGGCTTATTAGATTATCACTTCAGAAGGATTGACTTAAAGATTTAGTTCTCAATCTCTATCATTTTTATATTACAAAAAAAAAAAAAAAGTATTTTTTTCAGCAATCTAAAGAAAGAACAAAGTACTAGAAGGCAGAGTAAAAACTTAACTAGGAAAGCTGTTTTAAATAGTGTCAGCAGTCTGATTTCGAATCAAAGCAAACTTATAAGCACATTTGAAAATTTGGTATGCCCCAACACTTTTTTTCAGTGTTGCACAGAGCAGTAATAGATTTAGAAATACTGAATTACAGCAGGAGGCCAAAGAGAGAACAGGGAKATTGGCAAACCAACAGACAGAATATGTCAAAAATGGCTCATTGTCCTGGAAGAAAAGATTTTTTGCTTCTCACAGAAAAGTGATAAGAACTAAAGGGTAAAGGAACAGTCAGCTATACTGAAAGAGATTTAATAAATCAGATTTCATAAAAGACTTAAAAAAAAATATTTGTCCTGGAAATGAGTTCTTACAAGATCCGTAAGGAGATAAGGGCAGCAATTACTTTCTAACAGATGCTRCAAAATCTAATCTTGTTCTTGTTTAGGTCATTTTATCCTCTCTTACGTAGAGTCTTGATTTAATCACAGATTTGGGCCCTGATTCAGATAAATATTTGAATGCRTGATAACACCTTGTTCCTGAAGTTAGGAGGGGATATTCCCTCGGTTTGGTGAGAATTGGGGAACTGTGCTTTCAGTTGACTTCTTTCTCTTTTTTTATGGAAAATGTAACAAGTGCTTTCTTTTTCTGGCATGATGGATCATTTCAGTCACCAGAATTGTTTTTCAAATGACATTAAAATATTTTGCATTTCTAAGTTATGGGCARTGTTAAAAATTATAGCATTACTTCTGCATAAATTAGAAACCCAGTCAGAAAACAAGTGAGAAAGAAGACCTTAGAAAATGTGAAAACAACCGAGGATAAGATTGTATTTTAAATATTTTTAAAACCACTCTCATAATGGAGAATATATACATACATGTAACTGAGAAATATTGTAACTGAATCTTTTCTCTTAAATACTAATTTTGATATTATCTTTCAGTTAAAAAATATTTCACACTATTAAAACCACTGGCTAAATTATTGGACTGAGGGAGTTTATTATTCTTTGACTTAAGCAAAATGACTGGGGACAGATTTCCATGCTGGCACGCAGAACAAATTTAATTCAAACTGAGATGAAAGGCGGTTAATGTAATTGTAGCCTATTATCCTATGCAGGCTGGAGTTAAGAAGCAAACCAACAGACAGTCAGAAAATGATGGATAGAAAATAGAAACGCTCAAGGCTGGTGAAATAGAGACTTGTGAAGGGATTATGCYGTAACTGTTCCCATACAATYTCTGCATCACTGATATCCCACCTCYACTGTATGTTTGGATTGCTGAACAGGATTTCTGTGTGCCTCCTGCATTCTCTTTATTTCTCTCTGACATCAGAAAAGGTCCTCGTTTAGAAAATTTCATGACTTTGTAATTACGATTTTTTTCCCCCCTAATCTACCATTTTCATCAGTCCTATCGATTCCATAAAGCATTCAGTTTTCTTTTTCTTCTAAGCACTTCTTTGTTATCACAAAGAGTGATAGCAAAGTGGTTGGCCACATAAATAGTCTTTGATCCTAAGCACATCTTTGGGGCTCCTTGCTAGCAAAAACCTGTAATTTTTATTAGCATATTTAGTTTAAAAATAGCAAATAATAGGGCTGTGTTCTGACAGATTACCTAGTTTTTATTATTCCATTTCATTTTTCAGTAGCAGAAACATTTTTTGAATACATACAGATTTTGCACTGTAGGTTTTTAAAAATCAGAAGGACATGTCTTGGTCTCCTCAGAATACATATGCAAAGGTGCTGAGTTTTACTTAGAAGCATGTTAATTACAAAAATATTTYCAACAGGTTTGTTACCCTTGGCATAGCCCAGGAAGCAAAGAAAGCATATTTTTTCCTGTAAAAGAACTGATCATACCTGGTGTAATACACACATCTCATGTAATTCTAGCAACAAGTAGTTCAAGAATCAAGTGTGATGCTTACAAAATACAGGAGATCAATTACTGATCAGAAGTCCCACTAAAGCTGCTGTCTTAGGAATTGAGTCKTTGAGGTCCATGGGATGGAAGGATAAAATAGCTTTTAGAGGAGTATAGGAGTTAGATTTCCCAGTCACTCCCAGCTGGAAAATGGGATTTTTCTCATCCATTGTGAGTTGTATCACCAGAACTCTTAAAAGTAGTTAAATAATTTATTTTCTTCTGACATTGCTTAGGATGAGGTTTTRTACATTTGAAAAATGCTGTATTCTGTGAATTGCCCTTTGGGAAGCCGTTGGGATTACTCAGAGTCTCTGTTCAGTTCTGTTCTCACACTGGAGCAAACACTGCTGTCCRTGGCAGTTCTGTGGAGCCTGCCCATCAAACTCCTGATAAACACAGTCTGAAGGGATCAGGGCTCACAGAGCAAAACCCCAGCTATGAAATACTTCACAGTCCCCTGCCATGAGGCTATAGTGTYTTTTTCCAACTTCTTTTCCTTTTAGAGCCATTCCTTTCAAGTTTTCTCCTTAAGGGTGCAATAACTTTTCGAGGAGAGCTGGCCAAGACTGGAAGTGCTGACAGCTGCAGTGTTGTTGCTGCAATACAGACAGTGACACTTATTTACACTTATTTTGCACTTCATAAARAAGTATCATCATCATCTCTGCTCCAGGAAATTCATGAGGTTATGTGCTATAATGGGCTAATGGAGATTTGGGCTCTTCAAAGGCAAGAGGCCAGGGAAAAGCAGATGTGTGTATTTAACATGATTCTTTCTCCAGCCAGCCAGATGCTTTTCTGTGTTCTAATCTTTATAGATATTTCTGTATCTCTTGGATTGATATATTTTTTAATAAAGTCAAATAAAAGATGGTACAGGTTAGATGAGKTTGATATCCTAGGTATTAAAAAGGACTTACAGAAAGGCCAACATGCCTGTAATGGAACAATGGTCGGCAATAACACATGAATTTGACAGATTCCCATGCATGGGTAGGGKAAAGAAAATTCTTTTAGGTAGAAGAACTTATCAGAACAACATATTGGAGATATGTATAGATATTGGAATGATCTGATGGACAAAAATGTGGTATTTAAGACCGGCAGGTCAAGAACAGATAGGAAACAAGTATGAGAAATAAATATTCTGTACATTGTTTCTGAATATCTTACCATAAACACCAAAGTCATCTAGGAATAATGAAAGTTAGTTGTAAATGTCRTGTAATAGCTAGAGTTTTGGCTTCATAAAAGTAAGAAGGATAGCTTGCCAATTGCAGTATATATTATCCTTAAACATCTGTGATATTTGTGCTTCATGTTTATAACTTGTCATTAACACTGTAGAASTTGTTGCAAGTAGAGCAATAATTCAGATAACATGACCATTTTCTAAAATTCCTAATTCTGTATAGCTGACAGCCTAGAGAAAGCCATSACATTCTGATTTATTCATACCTTTGTCTTCATTTTGCTTTTGGTATTCTTGAACATCCATATATAAGCAGCATTTGGCCATCACTGAGCTGCAATCTCCGCTCAAAAATGTGTGCTGTGCTTTGCTTCTGAATCGTCATTTCTATCTTGGCTTAGTCAGTATTTCCCATATTTTTTGAAATATTAATTGCCATATTGTGATAAATTGTAGTCTTAAACGACAAGAAAATTACCAAAGTTACCATACGTAATCTGAAGTAGAAAGACAAAAAGTAACTTGCCTGTCTTGGTACCATTTTCTGGAAATTATAGTGTCTGTGTGGCATCCTGAAATACATATTTCTGAAATTGCCTTTTCCTTAAATTGCCTCAAAATTATAGTCTTACATAAATAGTGATTTTGTTAAAGATCCCCAGCACAACAGAAACAAACAAACAAAACCCATCCCAGAATCTTGAAAACAAAGTAAAATGAACTCAAAGAAGATCAAATGCAGRCAGATGAGAACTCTGTAGCACTCTGTAATACCCTAGCATTGAACTTTCTGCACTGATAGTAACCAAATATTTCTTTGCAATAATTTCCCTCAGAGACTGACCACAGATTAAATTCAACTAAAATGAAATAGTCRTATTATCAACCATAGAATAGAGTCATGTTATAAGGCACGTTTTTTTAAAAATAGCCATAAACTGTTTAATAGTTAAATATATTTTCTGCAAATACACTCAGTAATAGTAAAATTTTGCAWTTCAGTAAAGACTAATGAAAATGCAGTAAACCACTGGGGATTTTTTGTGTGTACATGTATTTCTTTTTCATGTGGYCTACTCGATGAAGCCATTTACAATGCATTTGCTCTGACTGTCAGGGCCTGTTAGCATATTTAATGCTGCCGAAGTGCTACCTCTCCTGCTCTTTTTGAGCAATGGTTTTGACATAACAGTATTATACAAACACTCTTGGAAAGCCAGAACATCATGAGCAGTGAGTAGCTGATCAYAGAATGCCAGRATGGGTCAGGCCATCCCAGACTGAGGCACAGGGTTGTGTYCAGATGGTTCTGGAAWGTCTCCAGYGAAGGAGACTCCAAAASCTSTCTGGGCAGCCTKTTCCAGTCCACAGTGACTGGCATATATTTATTTTATATGGCATTTAAGATCCCATCTGACCCAAACCGTTCTATGATTCTATGAATATTCTGTTGTCGCTGTTAAGTTAGCACTTATCATCAATATTTATCTTCTAAAAGAATAAAACATATGTGAATTTTGTGAACTGTTCACTGATTTTTGCAAAGTGAAAATTTAGGAGAAGCTGCAATTCAGTTGAAACAGTAATAAGTTTTCATGGTTATTTCACCATTGCTTCTTATCTCCTTCTGTCTAAAAGGAAAGCAGTTCAGAAACCTATGCTAATGTTTCTCAGAGTTGTGGTTCATTTCAGTGTAAACTTTTCTCTTATTTTGAGCTATGGGATATTCTAACATTTACTTTCTACGGGCTGGAGTAATGTCTGAAATGTCTGATATAGGTCAGAATGAGAGAGAAGAAATGTGTGTATTTCTCTTCCCTGACTTTGAAAGACCCTTTTGCATATATACAAGTTTGTGCATCCTTGCCAAAAATATGACTATTTGTGGAAAAAGGAGAGTGCCAGAGGTTAAAGGTCAGACCATGGACATGAAATTTTTCTTGTTCAAGTAAGCAGCATCAAATAATTTGCATATAAAATCCATTTGGTGCCTTATTCATTGAGATTTAACAGGGATTTATCCAGCTAGTTCCAAATGATGGCTGCAGGTCACTTTATTCTGTAAAGAGGAAGAGAAGTAAATAGAATCCAGAATTTATTAGAAAACTCAGGTTTTATTTCTTAACCTTTTTCTCTCTTAATTATATAATTATATGGTAAGTGACACCTGTTTGAAAGCTTTTTCTGTTCTGGAGTACAATAGATTTTGTGATTTGAAATATAATTACTTCAAAGAGCATGTAAGAGCTCTATAATATTAATTATTCTTTACCTTGGAGGGAGGAAGGATTTGAACAGCATGAGGGGTCTGGAAATGGAAAACTTGCTTAAGAAGCTAGAATGTTTCACTTTTTTCTTTTGGTGAGATCAGCCTAGATTAAAAAAAAAAAAAAAAAAAAAAAGTATTGCTGGCCTAGGCCTTTTTCATGAATTATATGAGGAGGAGACAAATTAATCTGCAGAAAAAACATTGTCTCAAGACATCGTTATATGCACTTACAAGAAAAAAACAAATAAATCATTTCCCCACATTATTAAAAWGTTCTAACTGGAAACATAAATCGTAGTACCTTTTACCCTTTTGGGTTATCATTATCTTAAGAGGTAGGCTGATAATTCTTTATATGGGAAGTTACTCATGACTGGAAAGATCTTGGCAGTGTGAGAAGTGAAAGTGTCCAATTTTTACATTAGAACCAAAGATCTGTGAGGTCTGTTCACATTCTGCAGTATTAATGGATAGCACTGGGACAATGTGGTACAGAGCACAATGTCAATACTGTCAAGAAGTAGACCTTWATCTGTAAGAGGGATAAATTTGCATTTATAGATTATAAATTTGTATATTTCACATATTTCACATAAGCAAAATAAAGATTATATCACAGGATAAAAATACAATAATAATTGGTAATTAATWCCATTCTCTGAAACTCAAGAAGCARTCATTAACATTGCTAACRATASCWATTTTTCATTAATTATGTCATCTGAGCTCAACTATTGCATSTAAMTCTTAGCCCTTTTGTGAAAGGCTGGTACTATTTCCAAATCTTTCACAAATGCTTGAACTCCTAAAGCATGGCACTGGCTGGTGTGTTGTAGCTGCTGGTTTTGAGGTCACTCACTTTCCCTGCTGCTGACCATGTCTGATGTGGGTGGTCAGAAGATGTGGTTGTACTTTGGCATTTCTGAGTCAGAGGTACAGAAGCCAAGAGGGCCRAAGTCAAGACCTAAGTCTTGACCCATGTAAGAGTGAGTTGGGGTTTCAAGGATCAGTCACTCACTCCTCTGSACCAGTTACCATCCTCAGCTGTTCTTGGCTTATTGCTTTTACSCATGACTCACCACTCTTGAGCTCAAAATCTGTAGGTTTTGTGGCATCACTTCCAAAACATTGGGAGTTACAGCCAGTTATGTCTATTGACTCTATATTGTTAAGCACATATATCAGCTGGAAATGTACTGTAAGAGATGGATATCTTGCATGACTTTAAAGAAGAGATAACCAACAGGCAGCATAAAAATCTGTGTGTGAATCTGAACTAAGTGTTCATCAGCTGTCTCATAATTATGTGCAAAAGCTGCAGTCAATAGCAGGGACATATTTTGAGTTCTCAGGTTGTAGTGTAATATATACTAGTATGGAGTAGTTCTTTAYAGTCCCATTTATGAGGCCACAGGACTTTCCAAGGGACTAGAGAAGTCTTAGGTTTAGCCTTACAAACACAGAACTTCCAGATACAAGATGTCCCAAATAACCAGATTTTGTTAAGTTGAATAGTATTCCATTGTTCRAAGCCCCCATAGCATCATACCACTGTGAAACCAGGGAAGTAGAATAAAACCAGGAGCCTGTTGAGTGGGAACTGGGGACAAAGGGATCAGAAGCAGGAATCRGTGATGGAGAACAGCAGCAGCAAGAGCAGTGGTTAGAAAGGGAACAGCACAAAGAGTAAAGGCCAGGGCAGAGTTGAGCTGCAGTCTTGGAAGCTGTTCTGACTCCTCCAAAAGCTGRGGCAAGGCATCCCTCAGGGACCAGGGACACTCAGCTAAAGCAGACCATTAGTGTTAATTTATTTGGAACCTCTTGTAGACACAATGCTGGGARCCTGGGTGAAATCCCAGACCTGTTGGTGACCAGCTGTAGATCAGACAGGTGRCAGCTCTTCCCCAGATGCTGTGGATGTGGTCTGTTAATTTGAAGGACAAAATATGAGTAAGGGTCATAAATATCTATATTATATAATGTACTATAGCTGTATAATTGACAAGCTTTGGCCTGGGCCAGAACTTGATAAATTATCTTTAAAATATTTAAAGATAAAACTGTTCAGCAGGGAACCAGTTGAATAATATTGTCTGTTAGACCGGCCTTCCCTGAGAATTTGGTATTAAAAACAAGCTCAATTAAAGGAAATTCCAGTTGTACTTAGATTAGTTTTCCTCTGTTCCTCTTTTTTCTGCTTCACTTTTAATTGGAAGGAAATATTTACCAGTTAGTGGCAGCAGCAGAACTGCAGAAAATTCTGCCTTCACCATCAAAGGTTGAACCAGCTGTTGTAGGAAGGTTTCCATGTGATCAAATCACTTGTCTAGAAAGCTGTCCATCTGGGCTGGTGTTTTATTGACAGTTTTCCTCAGGTGAGAAGCTTGAAGGTATGCCTGTCCTTAAGGGACATGCAGAACAATAAAATTAGGCATGTATATATTTCCYTGCTGTCAGTTCCTTTGCTGTCTTAAGTCTGCAAGATGCAGAGCACAAGACCTTACAYGTTGCTAAGCTACAACAAAAGGTTGTTTGTAAACTCTGTCTTACAAAGAAGCCTTTCATTCATTAAAAAAAAAAACAAAAAACCCAAATCTGGCAATCTTTCTGTAAATATGTGCTCATTTACATACATTTATTGTATATAGAGAGAAAGCATGAAATGATCATTCACTTGGTCAGAAACATGAGGAAAAATTATTTTTTAATGCATTTGTCAATAATTTCTRTTTTGAACTTCCAGAAAATCTGGGGAGATTAAAAAAAAGGGAAAGAAAATGGTTCCGTTTTGAAAGGATAATTGAGAGAGAGGTTGGGAAATAAGTGCTAATAGCAGGCCATCCAAAGGTCAGTGAGCTTGATGAATTGAATACTTCTGTATTGGAACAAACCATAGAACTTGTAGTAAYCTAATAGGAGCCTTCCTCCATTTGTCCTTGTAAATGGGAGCTGTGTCTTTGGAGTCCTGCCAGAGTGGAACTGCTCATTCATTATGGCCACTTAAAGCAAATGATCATAGCCCTATGGCACATAAAATAATGARTGTAGCTCCCATTTCTCAGATATGAGGCATATATTATGCTTCACATATGGTCAAATGTGTGCTGGCTTTTGGAAAAGGTACAGAAATTACCACAATGAGTAAAGCTCATAAGGAAACAATTTGGGGAATAGGAAATTTTGTAATTGGAACCATAATCAGTGACTAATGCGGGGCAATATGTATGCTAATAAAATAGGAGAGGAATAAAAGACGAAACTAAATTTAATAGGAACCCAGCATACATGCTTGTGTGAATAATTTCAGATATATTCTTAATCCTATTAGTTTCATTTTTTCCTTCCACTGAAAACCAAGTGTTTAAGCACTATCTTCCATTTAAATTAAAAAAAAACTTCCCTAACTAGTAAGAACTCCACCTTATGTTATTCCTGATGTACATTATGAAAGTGTTCTGYGTGAAAGGCCTGCCAACAAATGGCCTAATAAACCAGCTGTTTTAATGAGGTGGCATAAAAAGAACAGAGAAAACGGGTAAATCTCAGATCCCTTTGGTTACTGGGACTCCTGTGTGCCTGCAGCACTGGATGGGCCCAGCAGGGATTTTCCCTCTGCTCTCCAGGTGCTGTCCATGGAGAGGTTCCTCCTCCCTCACATCCCATCCTGTGTTTCTTTTATCCTGTGCTCAGGCTGAGCCKTGTCTCTTCCTGAAAATCTGGGAAGTTCTCTGGGATAACACTCACCAGTCCAAGCACAGGCTGCCATGGAGCTCTCCAGGACCAGTAGGGCACACATACCTTGCCCTAAATCACTTCCTCCTTGAGTGCTTCCATGAGGCTCCCAACACAGAGTATCACATAAATACAATAATATATCAAGATACTTGGCTGTGGTGTAAATCACTATTCTTTTTTTATTATGAATATTTTATCATTGATTCATACACAATGCTGAAACAACTGAAATGGCTGTAAAATTGCGTTGACATTTTCCTTTCAAGATATTTGAAGGTCACTTMTGTAATTGTCAGGGAATTGGTAATTATATGGATTCGAATGAATACCTATGAATACTTGAATGTTGCAAAATATTTAGTACCTAGTAATTTTTGTGTTAACCATTCTTTTGTATATTCTTCTAAGTAGTGAAACCTATGAGATATCAGATGTTTATTAGGATTTTATGTATATTTTTATTGAAACAGAAATGCCGGAAAGGTAAATGTGATACTGGAAATACTTGGGTTCTGATACTTATTGATCCACAGGAGATGTTTGTATCTGATTAGAAGGACAGCTGTATGAAGAAGAGAAGCTGTATGGAAATAGCTGTCTTTTCTCATTAAGATTTTCAAGTGGTTTTTTTTTTTTTTTTTTTTTTTTTGGTTTTTTTTTTTTTTTTTTTTTTAAGAACTTTTAGTTTCAGGGCCAAAGCACCACAGGTGGGTGCTGTGACTGAGCAAGAGTTCACAGTGGGATTTGTTTATTTTATCCCCATGAAAACTTGTACTCTTTACTGGTAATGGGAGTTGSATCTGCTCTTCCATGTCATACACAGGTTAGCGCCATGAGCAGTGGGCGGCAGGGGAAGTTTCTTGTCTTCATCCTCTGACTCTAAATACAGATTAATTTTTAATGTTTTTTTAAACAGATATAACAACACAGCATATTATGAATACTGCCTATATTTAATATACTATTTAGTATTTGAGGCAAGAGAAAAAACATTCTTGCCATGACCTCTAACAAGTTATTATCATTTGCCACATGATATACTGTGCCTTTTATGTGTCCATTTTGCATACRAGAAAAGGAAATTCTCTTAAACTCTCTAAATTATGTTTTTCCCTTAGCTCTCTTTCAGAAATCGAAACCTAAAGACCCATTTTAGACAAGATATTTAGAAAATACTGTTTCAGGTAGCACAATGTTATTATTTGGGAGATTTTCTTTTTCAATACATAAAAGAGAGTTACTTCAGGATCAGACTCTCTTATAAATTCTGTGGAAAGGATTGTAAGGCCAGAGTGTCTTTGTGAACGAGAGCACGAATTGTGTTCCTGAAGCATGGGGGGGTTTTGTTTTCTCGAAGATTTATTAATTAAATTATTATATTTTAAAAGTGTTGAATTTCTGTATAGTTGACCCTGCAAAGAGTTCTCATGCTAATGTGGGACCAGGAGTGCACAAGGGCAGAGTGCAGAACGTCTTTTTTCTTCTTTTTTATTTTATTGTTACTGCTGAATATTTTCTTTATGGTATTGTAACAAAGGGTCAAGGAGATTCTCTGCTTATTTTTTAATAAAAATGARTATGTTAGGAATCACCAGTTAGAAACTGTTGAGGAAACCAGCAGAAATACAAACATTATTTTGAAGTCTGAGACTTGTTAAATGATATGACATCCAAGTTAGAAGGTATTTTTTATATTATTCACAAATAAAATAACAGCAAAACTATGTCCTTCCAAATTAAGTTTGTTAGAATAAAGTAATGGAAAGGTAGTCCAAGGTATCAAATGATTCAGATTACCTCTGGGAAAATATTTATATGAAATTTAATAGGCARTGATTAGCTTTCTCTTTGTTTCGTGGATCTTTCTGTATATTTAAAAGAAAACCATGATCTTGCTGGAGACTCCTGTGAAAACCTATTAAGGTATTTTGCATTTTTAGAGTAACGTTATATAACTGAATTTGATCATTGTGAATTTCTGTGGGATATTTCATCTCTCTGAAAATAGCTATGTATCTTACCAATAAGAAAGCTGTTTTTCCAGCCCTTATCATGTAGCATCTTGTCAGCAGCATCAGTACATGGTTTAATTCAGTTTAAATTTCACCTGGTGCCCTGGGTGGTCAGTGAAGAAGAGCAATGAACTCTGAAGTTCATGGAAGTTGAGTAGCTGAGAGGCTGCTGTGCTGCAGCTATGGCTACAATTCCTGGCTCCAGGGGCAATTCCTGGCTCCAGAGCCAGTTCCCATGGCCTGGTTGCAGCTGCACAGATTAGGAGAAGCCTCTCTAGAACAAACAGCACAGCTTGGATCCCCTCTCTGGTGCTGTGGAAATCTGATAATYATTTGATTCTTAGGGATGCTTTGAGAGTTTATGTTTGCTTTGGGTGTTTGGTTCTTTTTTCCCCTGTTGTTGTTACTGTGTTCTTTTTGTTTTAATTTGAAGAGTCAGTTCTGTTTCAGGACTGTGCATGTTAGAGGGGAACATCCTTGGGGACACTTTCTGCAGTCAGTTATCCCTCTCATGGGTGCTCAGCTGTTAGCTTGGGGTGGGCCAGATCAAAACCAGGAGAGGGACTCAGGTTTGAGGGGGCAGGGATTAGGAGATTGTTTGGGGTGGCTGCCTGGCTCTCCTTTGCACTTTAGTGCAGAGAGACCAGAAATTCTGCCCTAAGTCCTACAGCAGGCACCGATTTTGGGCAGGTGACTGAAGTTCTTCATTTGAGTTTCTTATATAAGAACAGAGAGGTGTCTCCAGAAAGTAGCACACRCTCATTAAGAACTATATGAAATTCTTTTTATTTGCATGTATCTGTGTTGCTKGTGCTGAAACTAATGCTATTTGAATAAATATTCTAGCTGTGTTTTTGTTAAAGCTATACCATATTTAATGGGAATGTTTGGTTTTGTCTTTTTTTTTTCCCCTGCAGCTGTGACTCTGAAAATAGGTATCTTGGAAATCCACTTAGGGGAACATGCTACTGTGAGTACTTGTATTTTTAATGCTACRTACTGAAATGTTGATTACATATTATATGATAATTTCACTTCCTTCAAAAAACAAAGTAAATTTCTGGAGATATTTCAAAATTGAGCACATTGATATTTTGACTGAAAAAATAAAATGCCCTGCTGGGCTTCTCTTACCTTGTCCACCAGAACACAAATTAAATTCTACTAAAACTTGATTCCTTACACCTATCTTAGAGGGGTTGACCAGGCCATGGGGTTATTTTCTGTATCTCATCATATGTGAATGAAAGGAATAGTAATTGTGTCAATGCTTTAAAGACAAAATTTGTGGTGGAGAAATGCAAATAAGTATAAACAGCACTGTTCCCTGGGAATTCGGAGTGGTTTAGCCAGTCTGCCTTGCAGGGACATGAGACACAGCTGCTCTCCAGAATCATAAAAGGAGGCTGTGTGTTGTCTCCATGTTCTTAATGTTGTAGAAAAGGTGCCTCTGGCAAATTGACTTTAAAGCATTGCAGTTTTGATAGTCATAGTGAAGGACCTGAAGGGATGAGAATGCTTATTACCCATGTGCAGAAATCCCTCAGTGAGCTGTGCCAATTTTACTATGCCAATATCGAGTTAAATGGTAATTTTAATCATCATAAAAACAGATGGGATATTGGAGAACACTGTTTTAACTTTTGTGAATTTTGCATGTACCTGCTCCGTGTCAGACAATTGGATCCATTTGTCTCTTGTTTCTAACATCACCYCTACTTCAAACTTGAATTTATTCATAAAGACATATGTCTGAACACACTTATGACATCTATTCTGATTTCTGACCTTGTTTCCTAGCATTTCATTTTATAACATGCACAAAAGCTTTATTTTAGAGTCTCTTTAAGGCATCATTTACCTAATAAAGGAATGTGTATTTTCTCTGCTAATCTGTCTTTCCTACCTTAAATGGTTTGCATCTGCAAGGTATGTTTTACAGAACAAAATAGTACATTACTTATTATATTACARATGTTGACATATCTCTAGGCCCAAAACATTTATTCCTCTTGCCWGCTATTAAAGGAAGTTGCTGTGGGTTGTTTTGATTCTTTTTTTCTCTGAGAGAAACAACTTAACTTCAAATGCAATACTTTAMGGTGGGACATAAATTATAAATACTGTAGACCAAGTTGAAAATACTCCCTAAACCTCTGCTCTAAACATACTCTTGATCAATAAATTCACTTCCATTTGTTGGGTTTTTTTTTTTGCATAAGAAATACTTCTTATTTTAAAACAGAAATACCAGTGTTTAAAAGAGTAAATTTTTGTATCGATATAATAAATAAATAATTAGGTTTTTTAGGTTTAAAGTGAGCTAATTAGTACATGAGAAATTAATACTTTGGAGGTAGTGCTATAGAAGCTATTTTGGATATGTGTGTCAACGTTTGTTTTGTCCTTTAAAAATAAACATTATTAAATTTACGAGATTGAAAAGAAATGACAGTAATGAGATTTGTAGACCTCAGGCACCTCCATGAAAAACCTTATTTTTTTGCTATCATGTTTCAGGCTGGGTCTATAAATCATGTTGGAGACAAATTGTACTATATTCAAGATGCCCTTTCACCTTTAACTCACTACTGTTATTTGTCTTCTGTCAGATTTCAAAAATATTTTAAAGATCTTGTTGTTTTGAAATGATAAATTTTCTTTTAATACTTYGAGTAATTTAAAATATCATATATAAACAATTTTCAGAGTTATTTTRTTTGTAGTAATAAGGAGCCTGCATTAATAAAAGAAAATGGAATTTTCTATTTCTTGTATTTGGTGGATGATGCATCATAATGGGAAATAACCTGTTAATTTGTGGGTAACTGACTGACCTAAGATTTCATTGACAATTTCTTACCAGCACAGTCCATTTCCTGCTAAATCATGTATTAAAAATACATGCATCATGAAAAGCTGCTCAAGTAGAAACTGTCTTATGTAAGGGTTCTAGAATATGGCCACACCATGTCTCAATTTTGTACAAGAGATGCATTTGGATGGTATTTTTTCTCTGCTTATTTCAGTCCTCATTAAGAAACTTTCTCTTTAGATACTTGTAATGTCACTTTGCTTTTCATTGAAGTGAAGACTCTTATTTTTTTACAAAACATGAATATTATTGCTCAGGAGGGAGGAGAAATAAATTGTATATACTTACGAGCAGCATAAGACTGGGATAAATAAAAATTCTAGGCACATCTGTTTGTACTACTTAGAATCAAAATCAGTGAATGCTAGTGATAATATTTGCTGTATGGTTAGGATCTTCTTTAGAAAGCTTTTAGTCATGTGCCTTAGTTTAGCCATCTTCAAAATAACCAGTTTTAAGCATTTAAATTTTGCCTTTTTTTTCGCTTGTGTAGATACTGCCCTAAATTGGGATGCTTTTCTAAAGCAAAATCTTAGGATTCAGTTCTGAGCGTCTGGATCACTTTTGTGTGATACCAGATGACCTTGATTTCTCTTTAGCAGCAGAATGTGGATTGAGGAGCTCTTGTTGCCTTAGAGGAACTTTCTGCAGCTTGTGATATTGTGAATAATCACTGCCCTATAAAAGTTCAGCTGATTTCATCTCCTCAGCTCCCTGCCCAGCTTACCTAGTTCTTGCCCAGTCCTCTGCTCCCTCTTCCCTGTCAATGCCATCATCAATGAAGAGGGAACTCTCTGGTGCTGATGTAGGTACTGATATKGACATCAAYAGACTGTTTAAGAGAGTAAATAAAATAGAGTTTGCCATTGGGRGAGCACTGGGTGATTTAYTCTGTTCCTTATTTGTTCCCTTTCRTAATGATATAGGAGAGTAAACAGAATATTAATGCTGTGCATGGATCATGTTGTGATTGAAGAAGTGGTCTAAGCACAGACACAAACACTGGAAGATTACAGATGGCTCTGGCATGATGGGAAAGAATGAGATTTATATAGGAGTTAACACGCTGAAACAYTGCAAGGACTTAATCTAAATACAGTTACTGTGCCAAAAGGATAAACAGAGAGCACAAAGCTGTCAAATCCCAGAGATCAGAGGAACAGTGCCTTAAACATCAGATTTCATTCTCATATGGCATTTCCAAACATGGCAGCACTGGACAGTAATTTTTCTGCTTTAAGTTACTGAAACTTATTAGAAATAGAGTAAGAAATGTTTAATGGGGCATGCAGTAGTGTCTTRTCCAGATTGTGTGAAAATCATCGTATATGGCTTTTAAAAAACTATTTTAATTTCATTCTTCATGACTGAATTGTGTTATTGAAAAAGCATGATTTGTTTGAGTATGAGAGAATGAGAACAAGCCTCCTAGATACTGAAATTAGAAAAACACTGAACTTATAAGGATGTGTGAGCAGCTGCACGATGATCTGTCTGCTCTAGCACCCTGTTGTCAGGAGGGCTGAACCTGAATACCAGGGGAAAAGTGTATCAAATAGACAAATATGCAGTGGTAATTCTGTCTTTACATCCAACAATTTGCAGCTCAGGAACTTCATGAGAGGAAGGATTTCTTGAGCTGAAGTGTTGAGTGTGCGGATATCGGAGGAGATCTTACGAAAGATTTCTTATGCATAATAAAAACAATATTAATGCAAAAGAAAACTTTGTGATTTTAGAAGGTACAGTTTTGTTTGCTCATGTAAATGTCCTTGTTAACTGAAGTTAAAGCTGCTTCTGGATTGTCTCTATTTCTGGTAGGGAGGCTCAGTATCCCTAGGCCCTTCTGTTGGGATCCAGGCTTGCTGTGAACGATCAGAAGCTGATTCAMTCCACATAAATGAATGCTGAGTGGAGGCCAGAGATGGTTGTGCAGCTGACTTATGCATGTACACAAACCATAAATATAACATTTTGTTGTGATGCATTTGTAGTGGCTGTTGTTCTTGCTCCTTGGTGTCTGGGCCAGCGTGATGTATGGCAGTGACACCTCGACAGCAAAGTGTGCATCCAAATGGCTGCATTAGTTCTTCACACATCAGCATCAGGAATACATTGCTGTCRGAATCACAGCTCCTGGGTGCACGGGAACACGCAGGAAAACCAGATGGTTTCAGACAGATTGGGAGGAATCACTGGGACAAATGCCACTTCTRTGATCTTCGCTTGGGTTATATATAGATACAAAGCTTTAAATCATAAAATGAGAAATGGTTAATCCAGTGTTCTGGAGAAAATGAAAGTTTAAATTTACAAATCATGATGTGTTACAATACAAGGTTTGAATTATAGGCTTGCTAACAATCATTTGTTTTGAGAGGATGTGGTACTTTCCACAATAAAGCTCTCTTAGATACCCATATTTCTAAGGTCAAAAACTGTCCAAAATGTCTGGTTTATGTACATTATTTTGAGTTCCAATGCAACATATCAAACAAGAAGTACAACTGATTCTAGTACTACTACATGCAGAAGCATAAAAGCTTACAACAAATCATTCCTGTGAGYGTAAATCACATTGTTTGCCTGCCTAGTTGCATGAGCTGAGCACTCAAGATTTGCCCATTTGTCCACTAAGAAMATTCCTAGCTATGACAATGAAGTTGAAAAAAATGCACATGGATTTACAGACCACAATTTTTTATTTCCTTTTATGCTTAAAACCCCCGTTGTTTAGAAGCGTTTTTGATTATCTCTGGGTACTACCATTAACAATGAAGAGAGGAGAAAAAATTGTTTCTTCATTTGCTCCTGCAGACTGGTTGCTCTTTTAAAACATGAAAACAAAGCAGCAGTAGTGAGTTACAGGACAGCACCCTTCAGAGTGGGAAACTTTCCGGCATTCCAGAAGATTTCCTCACAACGCACAGCCAGAATGTACCCACAACACAATAAAATTGCAATAAACTAACAATTTTAGTTAATCTAGTGCTCAACTTTGGGCTGGACAGGCAGCTTTGTGAGCCTGTGACTACCTGTGAACCCAAAGATAAATCGGGTGAAGCTTGCATTTTTGCATTTTACAAATATAGATATATATTTRTATTTATATATATATGTATGAGCATTATAGATCCAGTGTATAGATTTTCTTATGCTGCAGAGCAGGCCTGCTTTTAGAGATTAGAACCTTGACCTTTGAGAAGGATTAGAGAAACCAAAACTTAAGAGGTCACGAGGGATGGGTCATCTGTGAAGAGAATTAGAACAGGGAGGGTCTGAATGACTTGCAGCTTTTCATGGAATTAAAACTTATTTATTGATCGTATGCCTCTGATCCAGATATTCGTTGGATTTACAGCCTTTAAAAGAGAGGAGGCCCGAAAATCTGTGCATAAAAACGCTGAAAGAATGGACAAATTTTATTTTAACTGTTTTCTAGGTGTTTCCTTACCAAGCTCTTCCTAATTTTTCAGGTACCTCAGTGTTTTATGAAATGTTGTTGATGGATGGCTGCACATAGTGACTGATCAGCTGCTCTCAAATTCCTCTGGGATGGAGCATGCAGGGATGGAAGGGGGTGGGCCCATCTGCAGAATCCTTAGGGTCAGGTGTACACATTACACTGGCACCTTTGAGTTTTCTACTTGACCTCCTGGATATACWGGGAGGAAATAGAAAGCCAGAGAAAATACGGCAAATTTCAGTTTATTTATAAAAAGCTCCAGCATTATGACCAGCATGAAAACCATATCCATAGTTTTTTGTTGATTTGTTTCCCTTTTTTTTTTTTCATTCTTATTGGTTGAATTTTATTAGCTGCTCTTTTTCTACTTATAGTAAGCCACAGGAAAAAATATGTGATCTACTAAACACTTTGCAATGACTTTTTTGGGATTGACCTGAATAATTGGTTTATGGCTTTGCTATGCCTTTCTAAACTCTGAGCCATAAAATCATTATAGCTTATAAAACTATTGCTTCTTTCCTTGGTATAAATACAGACAGGATAGCAATAAGCAATTCCCTCAGTATGTCAGCAACTCACARAGATGAAGAATGATACTTTCATGTGCAAAATTGGTGAGCAACTATGAAATGTACATTCAGTAAAAACTCTCAAGATAATATCTGGTATCTGTGCAGGGAGCTGGGGACAAAAAAGCAAATTTTGCTTCTGGCTGAAGAGCCTCGTAAGAATTCCAGTCCAGTCCTGAAGCTGCATTAGCCCCACTACTGCTGACACACCAGGATTTCAAAAAGGGAAAAGTAAAGAATAATGCTAGTCCTTACCTATACTCCATACAATTTCTTACAGCAAATTTGTATTTGAATTTAAAATTTTTGAATCATATTTTTATGCAGTGTATGAGGTGCCTGAAAAAGTCCCCAAGCACTTATTTATCTTATCTGCTTTATTTAAAATTTGTCTTACTTGCTAAAAACTAAGAAGTCTAATTAWTTTTTCCTATCTGGTCTTTGGACTAAAGACTTAGTTCTGCAGAGGTGTTATTTTATGTCTTCTCTTTCTGACTTTTTTCAGTAGTAATAACTGGAAAGATTGTTTCATAGAGGGCAGATTTTTAAATGTAGATAATTTTTGACATCTTCCAATGATTTTTTTTTTAAATATCAGCTCAATATTGCCTCAGAGCAAAAGGATTAGATAACACATCCTTATTTATGTTATCAAAATGCAGTTTAGGTTGTTAGACCTATTGACACGGTGTGATAGTTCATCCCACCTGTTTGTTTTCCATATTATTGGAATGTATCTTTTTTTTTCTTTCTTTTCTGGCCTTATTCAGTGAAAGTTCTAATAGTCTATATAGTCAAAGTTCTAATATAAACCAATTTTTTGTAAAGTCTATTATGTTACCAACATAATTAAAACTGTTAAAAGAAATCTCTTTAAATACTATGCCAAATTTTATTTTTTTTTGTCTAGCCGCCTTGTGATAATCTTGCAAAATCAAGGGAYGGAAAGCTTGGTCATCCTCTTCACAGGAGAGTGGGTATAAACAGACAAAAGCAACCTCTGTGGAAGGAATTGTTCTTGGGGCAGGAAGGGGATGGATCTGGAATGAATCTTTGTCYCTGCTTTGTGAGTGGAACATTGGGATCTACTCCAAGCAGTCCWAGAAGTGATTTGTRGATTTATTTTGTGAATGGAATCTTTATGCATCCTTTTCCTCACCATTCTCCAGATTTTGTGTCCCATGTAGGGTACCAGTAYCACAGAGCTGTTGCCCCTGGATTCCAGGCAGGGGAATCTCAACAAGATTTGGCTCAGAGAGTGTTCCAGGGTGGGTCTGTCATCAGTGCTGGGAGTGCCAGGGCTGCCCACCACAGAYTGGGCTTCCCAATCTCTCATACTAMACTGACATCATACTGGTTTTGCCTTTTCTTTTCCCCCTTAAAATAATTTTCAGGTTTTTCCTTTTACAATCTCTGAGGTTTTCAGACCACACAGAAGAAGAACACAACTACAAGATGGTTGTGTGTGAGTCAAAAAATACAAATGTGGCTTCACAGCTGTTGGAAAATGTAATGCAACCTGTCAGCAAGATGATGCAGTGTGATTTTGAAGCACTCTGTAGGCAAACATGAATGTTTGTACATTCTGGGACTTGGAACATGACCTCTTTTATCAATAAAACTGTAAAAAAATAATTTTCAAGTAAAACATGTACTAGAGGTACCATAAAGCACTAGGTGGCAGACTTGTTATACTTAGAGAAAAATTAAACTCAAGAACATTCCAAGGAGAGTGTTTTAGAAGATAAATAGCAAGTAGCACAATAAGTAAAACTGTTAGCAGGGATTTTCCAGATATTTAAAAATTATGTTGAAACTTAAAGGKCATAAACAATAAATTTCAGCTCTYGAAAATGTGTTTGCTTTAGCYGAGTTGAGAGCTGTGCAGCAGCAGYTACCAGCTCYGCTGCTGATTTGAACAGTTCATGTTTCCTTTTGGGACAACATTAATTTAAACTGAATACATATTGTAATTGTAAAACTGTCATGCTTGACTTAAAATAATGAGTTCCACCAATTATATCTAACACTGATTGACTTTGATACAGACTGAAAAAATCTCTATTATTTATAAATACAGTAACAGTAATGACTGACRTTGTCTTTTGAATATATGGACTTAWMMMAAAAAATTCTATTTAAAATGAAATCTTCTTAGTGTTTAAAGAGTCTGGTGAAACAGATTATAGTTTAAATCAGACAATTCTAGGATGGTTTGAGCAAAGATTAGCCTCAGCAGACCTACCAACTCAGAACTTATAAAGAGCAACAGACAAACAGAGTCTTTGCCCTGAGCTAAAATAACTGCACAAACCAACTGTCGCCTTCCAGAGAATTAAAACAATAACCACACCAAGRATCTGAAGCTCCTAATAAAGTATTATGATCTCACCCCAGGCTCTGTGTACTCATTTGCCAAATGCTGGGTTGGCTTGCAGCTTTGTTGGGCAGGCTAAAGAAACAGATTTGCTGCCAATCATTTTCAGCTTTTGAGTTGGAGAATTTTTCCATGTATGTATTTATTTATCTTCTTTTAAATATTAATTAAAATTTTCTTTTAATATTGTGGATTTTCTTTACTTTAAAGGCCAGGTTTTTTTTTTTAAATTTTTTAAAAATGAATATGCTTTCTCTGGTAGCTTCTGCTTATATATCAGTGAATTTACTKACTGGCATTCTTTTACAGTTACTATTTAATACTTATTGCCAAAGTAGACAGTCAATTTAGTGATTATTCATTTAGATGTGCTCCTYTATCTCAAAGAAATAGAAGAGATTAACTCTGGGGAAGCTAACTTTCTAACTGCTAAAAAGAAGAAAAAAATTGCATTATACTGCATGCAGATAAAAGTCTGAATTAGAGGACTATTCCACAGGTGCCATAATTATTTTTGTATTATGTTTATATTATTGTTCTTGCAATATGCTGTATAGTATTAGAATAAAATAGGTGTTAGTATAAAATAGGAGTATTTATAGAGCTTGATGAGGCAAGAGTAGGTGAGACCTCATTCAGAGGATGTCCTTTGCTTTGTAGGGGACCTTGGCCATGGGTGAAGCAGTGTTTCAAACCAGAAGCAAACCAATGCAAGTATTTACAGATACACAACATTTGATTTTGTCCATACACCGAGCATGGCTTCATAGGGATGGATACTTTCTGAATCCTCATTCTGTGTATTCAGTGTGCTCTGTGTGTGTGATTCCTGAACACRTCCCAGGAGACAAAGAGCTGTCACTCCTCAAACACCAGGGGGGCCTTGGAACTCCTTGGGACTGGAGCTGTAAAAACAAACAGGGAAGGATCCATCAGAGTCCCTTTGCTTTACCTTCTGACAGTGAAGGGAGAATGCTTGTGGTGCTTTTACTTCCCATGCTGACTTCCCAGGGAAAAGAGAATTCTTGATCAGTGGGACTTCAAGGGAAAATCAATCGTGAAACCTTGAACCAGCTGAAATAGGAAGAAACATAKCCTGACTTCAATGGGGATGTAGGAGAATTTGTGTTGGTTCCTTTGACTGGGAGTTCTTGGTCAAACCAGTGCATCATTCCATGTCAGCTGGGGTGCTTTTCTGGCAAACATGAAGCACTGGAGRGGAGTTGAGCCTCYTCCATTAATGCAGATATTYSAGTAGMGTGAGTTACACTGTTGAGGAGTGGRTCCTGAACTGCCCAGTCCTGACACGTGTAGTCAGGAATGTTTTCAGCTTAAGAATTACTGTCGTGAGGCCCTTACAGAGTGTTGGAGGGACTCTTGCAGGATTACTTAAGTAAATTGAGGGTAATTTCTATCTCAAGAGGATGATAAAATCTTAGATTATATAAACTTTAAGGAAACTTAAACTAGGTTAAATGTGGACATTGTCAAATTCAACTTTCTGACTYGATAACTCAGCTCCATTTCAGCATATTGCAATGTAGCTTATGAGTCCTTGATATTAATTTATTGTCACTTTTTCTTAGCTTGAATAGTGAATATTATTTTAAAATATGTTCCAGAAATATAACCCATTGACAGCAAAGTGTAATTTGGTAGTCACTTGATATAAAGGGTAATGCTGACATGAAATGGAAGAGCGAACTCGGTGAGGTCAAAAAGCAGCAGCGTGCACTGGGAAAATAGATACAATAGCAAACTAGACATTAAGGGAAAGTTGAAAAATGTATCTGTCAAAGAGYATGAAGATACACTGGTAAAGAAGTAATATATATGTATTTGATTTGTCTTTTTATGTTATGGGGAAATAAATGTACTTTACTGTGTTAGCCCCTTAAGGAAATGCCACRGCTATCAGAATAATTTTGTAAAAATGACAAGCTATGCAAAATGTGGGAAGAAAAGTCTTAAAAGGGCARCAATATMRCTTTTWTTTTCTTTTTTCATCAATGAAATGAGAATTTTAGATYTCTACTTCTGTTGAGTAGAAATACTTAATGCTTCTGTAAGTGTTTTTGTAAATATGGCTAGATGGATTTTAAAGTGTTAGAGCCTTTCCTGGTGCTAGGAATGGCTAATGAAAGAGAACATGGAGAGGTCATTGTTAGAATGAGTTACAGAATAAGTGGCAGAAAGAGAAAAACGAAAATATTGTAAGGAAGACAGTGTATGACTGCATCATGCAATTGTGTCACTTCATGTCTGTTGGCAAGGATTGCCCACCACAGTCTCTGGTCTGTGAAGGTCAGCTGTAGATGATGYGAACAATCACTGCTTTTCAAATACCAAGGACAAACAGACTGTCAGTATTTGCTATAGTTTGCTGTTCCCTTTTACATGCTAATTTAGTTCTCAGAAAGGCTGTGTCAAAAAGTTTGTGCATGATATCTATCAAAAAGTAATGGTATGTCTCAATTGGTCTGTAGTAAGCCAGTCATCTGAAAAAAGAACCAAACCAAACCAATAAAAGAGGAAGAGATTTATTCTATTTGTGCATTTCAGTCTGCAGTACTTTCTTTTCGTGGCCAAAAAAATTAAAAATCATGAATTAATGAAAGCACAGCTGTATTTAGTTCCTGGTTTATAGAAAAAAAAAATAACACTAGGAAAATATAATATTTCGCTTAATGTCTGGCAGCTGTTTCAGGTGGAAATTGAGTTCTCTGAGTGACTTTCAGAAAATAGTCAGTGAGCCCTGCCATGGTGGCCAATATTCCCTCTCTGAGGCAGAGAATAAATCTCCTCAAGGATGGGTGACTGCACTGGGGTTGAGGAAAGCGGCCTTTGGGGCTCCATTTTTTGCTTCCTCTGTTATTTGAATTTGCTTATTTTAACCAAACTGCTTATTATGTTATGTACCTGACTGCCAGTCCTACAAATCAAATTTGTAGGAAGTGGGGTAATACTTATTTTTTCTGGAGTTTTCCACTCTRTATTTTATTTCATGCTAGGGTTGGGATATTTTCTCCCATCTGTTTTAAAGGCAATATTACAGATATGTAATTTCATTTGTGAATGTTTGGAATTTTACTGTTCCATCAATATTTTTTTTGCTGAACTGGCACTCAGCGTGAGCAATGATTATGTTGAGTGAGAATGTTATTATTGAAATCAACAGATTTTACTTCAAAAACACCTCATGGTGTTTTAAATAAAGAAGTKCCTGTGTTACATCTTTTCAAAGTTAAAATGCAAAAAATGTTTCTCCTGCATGCAGATGTAGCATATTATATTTATTACCATACAAGCACCTGTTGCAATTTGTGACTTTAAAACAGAGGACGCTGCTCAGTGAGGTTTATGACATAATTTCTGTCCAGTATGAAGTGCAATTTTCCTGAAGGTGGTCTGGATTTATTTGCTATGAGAGATTTGACTTCTCAGAACTAATAGTTTWTTGTGGTTTGAGGTGCARGATAGARCACAGCRAAGTGGAAACATCTTGACTTCCAGKTACRTTKTGYAGTTTGTACAAGTCATGTGAAGTCAAGAAAAATAGAGGGTATTCTGACATTTGGGCTTTAGATTTAGGGTTTCTTAAGCAAAGTTCAACTAAATCATGAGAGAAAGGAAAGAAGAGAATTTTTAAAATGTTGAGATAATACTTATCTGTGTGTATTTATAGACAATTTATGAATTGCGTGTTTTGTCTCCTYGGAAGGCCTGAGTAACAAGAGGTTGCTTCTTTAATTGTTAAGATCTGTGTTTGGTTATTTGAGGACCGGGATAAAAGCTCCGCTGATAAAGAATGTGGAAGTTATTGTCTGATTGACTTCTGTCTGTTCCCAGTTTATAGCAAAGCTTGAGCATATGCATGTATAAAGCATAAACAATTTGAAAATTGCATTTATACTACTTTTGCCATGTCCATATTTTGGGCATTGAGCCATGCATAAATGGAAGCTTTTTCAAAAAATGATTTCTAAAAGGAAATGAAGTAGTTTTTCAGGGATTATACAATAAACTGAATGTTATATGAGCAAGATTCAAAATAACATGAAAATCTGACTGCTTTCATTTACTACTTTCATAGACAAGAAACATCCCTCTTAGGCAATAATACATGAAATCAAACAATAATTTAACATTGTTGTTTCTTAGATGTGCCAATTCTGTTGTCAGAACAAGCAGATCAGAGATCTCTTCAGTGTGAACATRCTGTATAACAAAGGAAATAAATAAGAATCAGGTTTAGTGAGTATTGAGCTGGTATGTTGAAAAATTATTTCACATCTTAGAGTTGTAATATTAATATGAATGTTACMAGGGTGGTGACACAAATTTCATGGAGAGAGAAATTTGAATTTCTTCTGTAATAATTTTAATGAGAGKTTTTTGTTTTGTTTTGTGTTTTTCTCCCACTTTTCTGACCCTTCAAGAATATTAYAAGAATTGAGGCATTACAAAGACTGTCCTGTGTGACAAAAGTACGTTAATGGAGCACTCCTTACTGTCAAATAATACATTTTTGACAAGATTGTGCCGTGAGTTTTGAAATGCTTCATCACTGGAGACATCTAGACCTTTCCTAAAACTGATGTTTAAATACCTGCTAAATGGTGCATTCACTTTTCTTTGTTRCTGCTGCTTTTGCTAATATTTTGCTCACAGTTCTCTAGCCATTGCTTTCCACACTTTGTTTATAGACGATGTTCTTGAGCAGAGCTTGAAAATGGTCTGCAGCTGTTCACAGAAAACYCATCAGTTGTTCCAGAGTTTTCAGTTAAGAGTTTGATCAAATATCTAGGCAAAATTATGATACTTGCCTGTGGTCTGTGGTTTAAAAACTTTAGGAGCATCATTTTGAGACTGCACACACACAAAAGGCCCCAGTTAAGTGTAATTGTACCTCAGTTTTCAGATCTCAACAAGATGTCCAGCCTTGTTTACCATGGCATTTTCACACTTTTATTTCTGTGACAGTTATGGTGAGATGCATCTCACCTAATTATTTTTGTAAAACTTATGTGTAAAGACTTAATTAACCTTTGAGGCCTTTCTATTTTCAGTAAAAAGAAACCAGGGTTACTCTTTGCACATTGTGCATTTCTGTCATCTGCTGAAAGTTTTAGTCAATACAGAGTGAGCTGAGACAAGTAGCAAAATTTAGCTGAATAAAATTCTAATACAGGTCAGATTTTTCTGGCCCTCCCTTAGGATCAAAACTGGCAACTCTTTAGACYTTTCCAAATAGCAGCTTAAATTTTCATAAGAGAAAAGATTTCTGTTTAAAATAAAACTTAGTTACCCCGTTTGCTGATTATGATATTAATCCCTCTGTTTTTTTGTGGGCTTTTTAGCCCAGTACATTTTTCTAAAGTGCAGCAAAGGAAACAATGAATTACTATTGCTGTATRTTCTAAAAGACTTTGAACTTATGGGAAATTCATTCTCTCATGCTCTTTTTTGAAATGGAAAAAGGMATATAAATAGTAAGTGCTGGGGTATTTTGAAGCTCATTGCGCTCTGATTACATATAACAAAATGCAAGTTTTTAGTAAATGACTTTTTGTTTTATCACAATGGACAAGTAATGTCAGACACCAACATATCCAGTGTAACAATGACAATGAGGCAGTRGATGACTGCGAGATACAGATGACAGAGGAATGAATCAGGCAGCTGCTTGAAAGTTCAAAATAATTATCCTGACTGAAAATAGGTCTGCTGGTAACCCCCTAACTTTGATGTAATACAAGGAGAATTTCATTTGGTCACAAATGAATATGATTTATAGCATTTGATAATGGTGCTTCRTTTCAAAAGYAGCATTTGTACTGATAGAGAGGAAYATGAATAGTTCTGTTCTCAACAAARTCTTGCTGGAAATAGAGACCAATCACTAGAAAGAGTAGGAGAGAGACAAACYGCCTGTGCAATGAAGAGGTGAGAGTATGAATTTTAGAATCAGCATGAATAGACAGATCCTTAAATAGAGAAGTGTGGGAAGACTATGACGAGTCTGAAGTTGCAATCATGATGGAAGTTCTTACAACTTTAAGTGATTTAAAGAAATAAAAATAGAACAACACTAGAATTTGAGATTTTTATTCACAAAACAGAAGTTGTTAGGTATCTAGAAAAAAAAAAGTGAAAAAAACCCACTTTAGTCATTGATGAGTTAAAGATCATGTGATCCTCGCCTCATCTTTACAAAATGAGATGATTGGTTTGTAGCTGGGAATGAGACTGTTGTGGGTGGGTGGGTCTACTTTCACACTCTGTTTGTGTTTGGCTGACATACATTGCAGCACTTTTGGCTTAGAACTTCTGCTAAACTTAAACTTTTGGAGCTAGAATGAATAGACATTTCTCAGAAATTCTGTATATGTATGAAAGTGTTTTGCCATTTTGTTCAGTTTTAAGATTGTGTTTTAAGGAGCTGTGTGAGAGGAATCTTGGGAGAATGGCCAGTGACCAAATTAAAAAAAAATAAACATGAATGTGTCCGGTTGCAAATGTTCTTACTCCCTTTAYGGGAACCCAGGTTCATTCTTCCCTCTTGCTGAGAGATGTAGTGAACTTGGATGCTCTCCTGGAATGATTTGTTCAAAGGTAAAAGRTAGCTCAGATGTAAAGTGGTTCTCTAGAATTTGTTCAAGCCTGATTCTTAAATTACTTAATAAACCCCCTTTATTGAAATATGCTGYATGGGTGCAAGAAAGTGGAAGAATGAAGGTTGCTGTCACAATAATTTTTTATTTGCTTCTTTATTAGAGAATGATTGCACAGTTTTTAATAATATTTCTATATACCAGTTCCCAAGGAACTTTCATTCCACAATGCACTGAATGAATTTGTGGGGAACGAATCAGTGATAATGTAATGGAAAGTTGAATRTATGTTCCTCTCCTGTTTTGATGTAAAAGTGAAAAAAAATAYRGTGAACACTGGAAGGAGCTGCCAAATGACGATGTTCATATGTRGTGTTATATAATTCAAAATATTATGAAAAATCARACTCCAGGTATTACAAATTGGCTGCTCCTTTTTAATAGATGGTTTTGTCCTTGGTCTCTTTGTTTCATTTCCTGTCGTATAAAATGGCACTCATAATGCCTTCTCATCTTCAGTAATGTTGTAACAAATTCATTAACTTTTGTGAAGAACTTAGAAAATGATAGTGATGAATACTATAGAAAGCCACATTAGAAATTAATTCCATTTTCAGAAAAGGGCTTGTAGCACGTAGTAAATGAGGCATGGGCCCAACACTGAGTACTGAACATAGAACAAAGTGTTGAATAGCTGCCCATTAAGTGAGCACTCACCCAAAAATAATTTACAGGCACCCTTGATTGTAGTGGTTCATTTTAGARTCTTAATACTCTCTGTAACATACCTATTCATATATAAATGTATCACTAATTTATACTAAACATATTCAATTTAATTGCCTTTTTAAAAAAGTAATTATCAATGTAATTTTATATTCTCTCAGAGTTGTAGTGGTGCTCTAGAAATACGGAAGAATTGTCTGGCCTTTGTTCTTTTGGGAATATTCAGTCATTTAAAAAATCAGTTTTCAGTTTTCTTACAGTACTTGAAAGTTTGAATATGGGAATTGGTCTGTTCCTTTTTCAGAATTAGTACAAAACTTCTGTCTTAAACCATATTATCCATATCAGAAGTCATTGACCTTCATTAARGAAATAGTGGTTTCTTGAAAGTTAACAGCAATACTAGGGTTAAAGGATTGATTTGAAATTTATTTTCTTCATTTAATTAAACATCTTTCCTCACCTAATTATTGTTCTGTTCTCACATGTGCTCATTACTGGCATTTTTAATTGATTTTAATGACTTCTTTTGASTGTGGAAGCAGTCAAGGATTTAGAAAAAATCAAAATAGACATGTGAAAAAGCTCRATAAGTCTTTGTAATATTTGACCATTGATGATTTCAGAATGGTATTGTGATCCTATCTCCCAACATTCTTTTTCTACTTTAATCAATGATTTCTAAGATAAAAAGAAACAAAATGCCTGGAAACAGATATGAGGCCGTTCTGGGCTGACTTCTAGCTCAAAAATACCCACTTTGTGGATTCCAAATACTGCGTGGTGCAGAATTAAGATCTGAGCTGTGTGTTCTGAGTTTGGGGAAAGGTTTCTGTGTCCTCACAAACTTTCCCCGTGAAACTTTAGGCATGAAAGTTCAGCGAGTTTATAAGTTATAGGGTAGAATGTGACTTTAAATTCTGTCTGGCTGCTGCTTGAGTCACCTGTATCTTAGATTTGTTCTGGGTCTTGGTAAACAAAGTCTCATTTGTTTATGTGAAGGATAAAAGTATTTATGGTGGCTTCATGAAGTAGGTTTAAAGCAGAAACAAAATCACGTGGAGCAGAATCTTCTCTAAATTGCTAATTGTAAATATGCCCAGCAGTATATATCAACAGGATATACTGAATGCACTGTAAATAGCTATTTCTACATTTAGCTATTATATTTGGCTACTTATACACTCAGCTGTTCAGAACAGGTCCTAGTCTTAGAAATGACTTTTAGTTTAMATTTTGTACCTATTTTGAGGCTAAGCTTTCTAGTTTGAGAGGCACTGTGAATTGGGAAATATAGTGTGATGTACTGTGTAACTGCTTAGTTTATGTGCACTTTGGATGCATTGGCATAAATTATGTTTTCAGGTTATGTTTAGGAAGAAGTTTGGCAGTGGGAAGGAAAGCTGTTCTGCCTACTTCAGTCTGCAGAAGGTGGAGCCTTCTGGAGGAGAGGGAGGTGATATTTTCCCTGAGAGCTSCTGAATACATGTGGGGGAAGAGTGTCCTAAGTTACAGAATGAAACAGATGGAGAGAGTGAGGAAGGATAGGGAGKCAGGAGCAGGATGCAATGGRTAGAGTCTTCTTTASGATCCCTTTTAATTTCTACTYKTGTTTTGAATTTCTTCTTAAATTACTTCTACCAATTTATATTCTAATAAATTAACATTGATTCCAGAGATTTGGAATCTTCCATTTAAGAATAAGTCCAGACAAATCTTTCCTGAAGTTTTGTCAACCTTTCTCCAAGCCATGAAATTCCTTCAGCAAACTTCTGCAGTCCTCAGAAGGATGGGAAGGAATGTTTGCTCAGTGTCAGTTCTTTCATTTGCTGAAAATCTGAGTTCCTTTTAGCTGTTGAATCACCTAACTGCGTTCAGGCACTTCTGTCTGCTTCATTCAAGTCATGCACAYCTCAGGTACCTTCCCTGAATTGGAATTGTCTCTGAAGAGATAAGTGTTTCTGCTTTACAGCACCCAGTCTGAGGCCAAGGCAGATATTTAATCTGTCCTGTGGCAGGTCTCTGTGGAATTAAAGACATAATTTGTATTTGTTAATGCTGCTTCTGAACAGTTTTAAGCTGACCTTCATTTCCCAGTTTGTGGGACTGGCTCAGTGTARTTTAGAGGTCCTTTGGCAACTTTGAAGAATCCCAAAGCGAGTTCATGCCTTGGCTCTCAGAGCTGCTCTTGAATAACACAGATTGTGTTGTTTAGGGCTTTTGATTGCTAGAGAGGAGATAATGTGTGAGACTTCATAGTGAACTTTGCTGCTATTAATGGAGCATCTAATTGATTAACCATTAAATAATGTAGCAATTAATAACACAACAAGATACTTTGAGATGTCCTGAGTACAAAAGGCTCTACACAAAACTAACTCTTAGTGGTTTTTACGGTTTACTGTCACAACTGCATTGTAGGTAAAATGCAATAAGAAAAGGTGGAATTAATTACTTTTTTCTTTTTGTAGTTAGTCCTTGCTGTAGCCGGAATTTCTGTGGGAGTACTTTCTGTGGTGCTGGTCAACTGTACCTTTACAATAACTGTAAAGATTCATGTTCAGCAGTCCTCTGTATTTGAGGAACTCCAAGTTCACCAGTTCAGGAGACTGAGCATATATATCCATTATATCTAACCTTTTGGCCTTGCTACTCATGATTATTGAAGAGTTTATTAATCCATTTAATAGGAGTCAGTCTTTACTTGCCTTTTTTCCCTGTCCTGTTACCTTTAAATATGTTCTGRTGCAATGGTAGTCTGATTGTTAAACATGGAGACATGGCACATTACAGTCAGTGATATTTATTAATTAGATTTGCGTAATTATAGAAGTGTAGATTGGTATTAATAAATAAATGGGGCACTTAAATGTAGTATTTATTCATCTTTTGCCTTCATAAAAATGCAAAAACCTGGTCCAAACTTGTTAGCTAAGCCATCTAGATCAGCTTATTCTTATTTGAATAATGGRACTGTGGTGGCTAATAATACAGAAAGTAAACTTTTCACCTTTAAAGGTCAAGGTGATTCTTTTTATGTAAATCCTTTGTGGGTCCCATCCAGCTCAGGATATTCTATGATTCTATGAAGCTTTATTTTCTACTTTTCTTTTCACACTCACTAGAAAATAATAATAATAAAAAAAAATGAAGAAAACCAAACCACATCAATTTGCTTTAACTATTAGCAATATAATGGGTTTTTTTTTTCTTTCTGTGTCAGCCTTCCCATAGGATACAGTAGAGTGTATTTTTTCAGATGATGTGTTGCTGTAGAAAAGGTGATTGTCAGCAGTAAGCAAACTATTGAATCCAACAAAAGGCTGACACAGCTTTTTTTCTGCTTTGACCTAATCTTTCACTCTCTTTGTATTTACTGATTTTGTTTTTATGATCACRTATTTTTTATTTGTAACACACTGTTTGTGTTGGGTTGGTGACTGGTAGAATATCAAAAGGAYAGGGATCAAAATAGGGGTCCAGAATGATTCATTTGGTTGTGGAATCAAAGGTGATCTACCATATTTTAACATGCATATCAGAATCACGCACTCTTATAAGTCACCTCCTTATTTCCTGTGATGGAAAAAAAACCAGAAGCTTTTGATCCCTTTAGAACTGTAATGGTAAAAGATTTAGAAGATTTATTCTGTTGGATCTGAAGATATCTGCCCATGTAACAGAGCGCTCAAGATGCATCCACCACACCCATCTGTGGTTCAAAACTGTCTGTTGCACAGGGATTATTTACCTGCTATCAAAATTTGCATCTCTCAGAGCTCTGCTGATTCTTAATTCTGACTGCACTGAACATTTCCTGCTGGGATTCTACACGGCTCCCTCCATGGATTGCGACAACAGTCATTCCTGGTGACTTTTTTCTTGCATTATGGAGGTGCTTGAATTCTATTTCATCCTCATGAGTCTGTTCCTACCTCTTCCTCTGCAGAAAAATTTGTTTTCAGTCTTTCCTCGTGACCCAAGTAAGGGTTAGTCTGATTCCTCTGGCTTGGGAACACAAGAGCAAATCTCAAAATTTAACATTTTCTGCCTTGTCCCAGTCACATTGTGCTCCTCCCAGGAAGGGCCAGGCATGGTTTGGATCATCTGGAGGTGGCTGTTTCTCTCTTCTGCACCTCTGCCAGCTCAGCAGATTGTTGGTGAGCAGTGACAGGAGCAGCGTGTGGGAGCTGCCTGGCAGGCTCTGCTCCATTCATGGGGTGAAAGAAATATGTGTAGAAGAAATGCCAGTGGGGAGGCAAATTTAATTTTTTTGAGCAGTATTACACAGCCACTTGTTTTTCTTATATGAACAGTTTACGTCGCTTGCCACTTAACAAAATCCCTTAAAATTCTGTCAGTTTGGAAAGGAAACGATGGTCACATAATTTCCCTTTAAAGTTCCATTGTGCCATTTAGTTATCAGTAGTTGTTCACTACAATATCATGCCTTCATGCCATATGATTTTAGAGGAGATGCAACTTTTTCCAGATTTTTTAAACCTAGTAATTGAATAATTATTTTAGAGTGAAATTAGGAAACTGATAATTCTCTAATGACACTTAATACTGTATTTTGGGATAATTACTTCACAAAGAATGGATATTTTATATTATGTCTAATTGCTGCTCTGATTCCGTGATAGAATCTGTTTTTTTCCTAACTTTTTTCTTTAATTTTGGTTCACTTAATCACTTTATAAAATTGTTTCAAATAACTACAGTACAAATACTTCAACAGTGAAATGTATGTGGGTAATTCTGACTTACAGATTTCTCCATGACTTTTAAAATAAATGTGACTGGTAAATTTTTAGGTACTTGCATAATGTAGAATWAATACATATACACCTAATTTTATTATTTTAAATTTCTGTTTTGTCCACAGACAGCCTTTTGATTGATTACCAGTTTACCTTCAGCTTATTACAAGAGGATGATCGCCATCACACTGCCATAAACTTTATAGCAAATCCAGAACAGGTAAGAAAACATTAATTTTAGTTACGTTTTAGGGACTTATAAGTAAGATTTCCATTGTATGTGATATTGATTAAAGGTTTTCAAAATGTCTCTAATATTTTAGAGAGAGTTCACATTTTTTGAAAGCTGAAAAATCAGTCCAGTGCCTTCATTGAGGGCACTTTCCAAATGGTAGATGTATTTCAGTTTGACCAGTACTCTGAAGAATTATCAGTTTATTTTATTGTTGCTCCCATGAATAACAAGTTTTAGTATCTTCCTAAGATGAATTAGTGGATCCTTCAGTTAAGAAAACATTGTTAGGTGAGGAAAGTAACTTTTGGCTTGTGATTAAAATTTAGGCAGTTGGCATGTATTTTTTTTCTTTAATTTTTTAAAGACAATTATTTTGTTATTTTTACGACAATCTAAAAGGATAACTGGTGTTATTTGTTAAATTGTACCCTGGTCTTATTGAAGCAAAAGAGAGCATTGCCTTTGGCAGGAATTATTGCCATTTCTATTTAYGTTTAAAATGAAACTGGAAGATGATTAAAAGGCTGTATTTAGTTAAGTGCAATAGAGTTACATGCAATACATTCTGATATATTTTGCTAACTTTCCTCTTTTTTTCTTTCTTTTTTTTTTTAACCTAGTCAAATAAAAATTTGGATATATCAATTAATGCATCAAACAACTTTAACCTCAATATTACATGGTCTATTGGCTCTACAGGTGAGAGTGAATTTTGCTATGATGACTTTCCCCTCAAATGATTTCATGATCCTTTCAGTTATTTTAACCTGATTGTCTCTTTGTTGCTAATTTTGATAATAAAACTTTGCCAAATGTGTTCTTTTGCCATTATCCTTATGCCATTATTAATTATATTATTTAAACCTCAGATGATAATTTGCAATCTGAATAAAGCTTCATTAATATGTTGACTTTCTCCTCTATTCAATTGAAATTACTTTGGTAGGAAAAGCTTGTAGCCTATTTAAATTTTTWAAATGACAGTGTTATGAAATGCTGTGATTTTAATTAAGATAAATTGCTTCCTTAACTACTGCAGAGACTGAGATTCTATTTCTTTGTTTCAGTGTTCAAGCTAAAAATTTAATTATTAACCTTAACATTGATATCAAACAATAAAGTTCTTCTGTGTAGGCTGATAAAAGGAGCTGCTTATCAATTTTTTTCTCCTACTTTGAACCCCATTACTCTCCTTTGTTTTAATTTAGACAGTTTTTCTGAATTGGTTCTATTGACTTTCTGAAAACACATCCAAGGAGAGGCATGATGCTTAAAATGAAATAGTTAAAAAAAAAATCTTTTTAAATAAGGTTCAGAGTTCCTCTTAAACTCATCAATTTCTTCATCAATTCATTTCTGAAGTACYTTAACATATGTAGTTAGTAAACTCTGTTTATTCCTTTAACTCAGATCAGTCACCCATTTATTTGCAAAAACTGATAAATGTTTGTTAGTTGTTACATTATTAACACTTTCATGAACAATTAAAACTCTACAGCAAAAAAGTAAGATGTAGACAAATTCAGGTTTTATTGAGCTATAAGTTATTMTTGAAATGAAACATCAATTATGGAGTAAAGCATATTATCTSTTTAGCTGACCATAATAACTATCTKGTRAAATTCATGTTACTTCCGTCACTTTCATGACTTGTATATAATTTTTTTGAAACCAAAGTAAAAATTTTGGTGAATTCTCTGTGTGTACATTAAATATACCTAATGTGCCATGTAAACTATAATAAGGGGTTGTTAAAGTTTTAGTGTGAAGACACCAAAAGCAAATTCAAATTTACTTTGGCATCTTTAATGAGGATTAACATTTTTCACAAATACGTAAATCTCCACCTGAGCTTTTAAATTTTTTTTTTAGCTGGAACAATATCTGGAGAAGAGATTCCTGTTGTTTCCAAGGCTAATATTAAGGAATACAGAGACAGCTTTTCCTGTGAAAAATTTAACTTTCGAAGCAACCCAAACATCACTTTCTATGTCTATGTCAGCAATTTCTCCTGGCCTATCAAAATACAGGTGAGTGACTGCTTTGTGCTTTTAGAGACACTTTTTTTTTAGCTTTACATTGAATTTCTTTATTTCATTCCTACAGAAAGTGAACAAACAGCATTGTTTGCATGCTGTATTTTCTGTATATTCTGTCTGTTCTTTCTAAGAATTCTATTATGCAAATCGTGGTGTGATTTTAAGGCTGGGCTGGACAGGGCTTTGAGCAGCATGGCCTGGTGGGAGGTRCTGCCATTCCATGACTCTGTGTTTTTACTTTAGTAGGGAGCCAGACTTCAGGCGGTTGATTTTAAATTCTGAATTTAAATTGAASAAATGTTTATTTGTAATATAACTTTAGCATTTGGATGTAAACATAGAAAAGGGTATACAAATACGTATGGACCTGGATATTTCAATGCAATCCTTTGCTAATGATTAGCTTGCTGAGCCTCTAATTTTTTTAAATGTTGAGTGACTGTATCAATATCACAGACTTCAGTTAAGACTAAGTGTATTTTATTAGAATTTATGTTCTTCTTAGACTTCATAGGAATCAATTTCATTCAGTATGTTCTGGAGTACTCAGATACTGTGCAGTAGCAGACTCAAAAAAAAATCAATGCAATCATGATTCCTGCCTGGCCTCTGAAGTTCCAGCAATATTTATACTGATCATTACTATGGCTGCATTTGTGAACACAGCATCCCCTGCATCAATGAAGGAGATTATGTGGATGAATAGATTTTAACTATACAGAACTAAGTCTTAGAAATTAAATTGTTAAAATGGTAATARAACCTCATAATTCCAGGTGATTTAAACCAGAATGAACAAGCTCAAAATACTTTGCAGTTAACCATGATTCCAAATATCTTACAAAATTTTGATTTTAGTGGGGAAAAACCCTCCATGTTTTTTCTAAGATATAGAACCTAATTTCTTCATATATATACATGGATATAATTGATTTTTTTAAAAAATATAAATAAATAAGTATAAATATGAATTTTTAAAAAAGTATATGTGAGATCAAGTGTTCTGGATTAAAGCTGTCAGCTTCTAAGTAAACTGTCAGAGAAATGTTTTTTGTTGTGTTAAGTAAAACTAGAGTTGTTTGAATCAGATATGAACAGTAACTGGAAATACATGTTTACAGTGTCAAAGAATGAATTCATGCAGCTTAGTAACATTTATGAATGTACTGGTTTATTAGAAAATCCAAACAGACCCTGAAGACTAACTGCTTGCTTTTACTCTTCATATTAGGGGTATTTTTTACACTCTCTCCCACCTCCTAAGGATAGAGCAACTTCAGCTGCCAAATCAGCTTCTTAAACAAATCCAKGGAGCAATTTCAGCTGTAAATTCATTACACTCTCCTTTCACCTTTCTGGCTGGAAGGTGGCTTTATCATCATTGTAAGACAAACATTATTAAGGTGATGCATTCCTGGGACGTGCAGCTCTGGGTCAGATGTTGGCACAACTCAGCTTCTTCTTGTGCTCTTTCCACTGCAGCTTAACACCCTGARGAAGGGAATTCCTGATCATTGGTTAAATACTTCCTTTTTTGGTTTTTAATCCGAATTTTCATTGTCTGCCACAGTTACACAGATTCTTTTTAATATATTTCTTTTTTGAGGCACACTGAAGTTCATTAGTCCAGGCAGTTCTGCCTCAGAGGTGGTGGTGCTTGATTATTGCATTCCTTTCCTGTTCTGCTAATTTTTCCTAAAAAGCTTCTTCCACCTGGAAATTAAGTCACTCAGCTTTATGCACTGGAAAAAGAATGCTAAGGTCCAATTGGAGAAACTGTTTTAGGATGTTAATTTTGTCCTCTGTATTTGCCTTCCTAAATGAACATGATTATTGTTTAGCTCTCAGCCTTTTTTATGCTGTGATTTGTTCTTTCTGAGAAAATATCTGAAGTTCACATTATCCCATATGCTTCTTATGTTTGGTGCTCTAGCAGTAGATAACATCTTCAAATGATAAATGGAGCAGGGAGCTTCTCAGAGAAAACAAGTTTTGTTTWATATGCTGACTTTATAATTCTGTAGAAATTTTAAAAGTATATGAATACTCCTATGACTTAGTTCAAGAGAAGGAAGTCATGGTTCATTCCAATCCAGGGGCTGATGTTTGCTASGCCACCACTAAATTGGCTCAGAGTTCTAACAGTTATGATCTTCTACACCTTCCTCTCTTAGCATACCAGATTCTCCTTCTCAACAGGCAGAAGGGGTTGGTGTTAATCTATTTGCACTGCAGTCCTTTTYACTGAAATGGCCACACTGCATTGGTCCTATTCTGTTGGGTAGAAATGTAGTGGTATTTTGAAGCAACTCAGTACTGAAGGCTGCATTTAATTCTGTTAGACCTAAGGAAATTATTGTGGCTTCYTTGTGAGGTTTTCTTTTTATTTAAKRAGTMAGGTAGCAACATGAAATTGGGCAMATGCCTTTTGCACAATCTTTTGCAGAGGACTAAGTCCTCCAGCAGTTTTCAAGTACAGTCTGAGTACCAGTCTCCCATATTTCCATTATTCATCACATCTTGTCAAGAATACATTATATAAAACATGAGTTCCTAAGGAGGCAGAAGTACTGACCTTACTTCCTTTTTGACTGGTATTTGAAGCTGTRTTATTGATGTTATTATCAATGGTGTTATTGATATGCATTTCACCACTCTACTCTTGTGCCTCCTGTTATGCTGGCACTGGAGCTAAGATTTCTSAGGTCTTTCATTGGGAGGGTTTGGGTGTTGGAGTTATTTCTCTTTTTTCTGTAGGAAAAGAAGCAGCCTTCCTCATTATACAAGACAGTTTCATTTTCTGTTAAAGTCACCTATATTATCTCTRYTTTTGCATTCATTTATCTCCRAGATTTTCATGACTRTAAGGAAAAACTGTCCATCCCAGCAGGTGATTGCTTATTTGGATCAATGGCCACAGCTGCTTCTTCAGGTATTTTTRTTATGCATGTTGCCTTTTCAGCAAGCTTGGACTTTTTTTCCAAAATGTTAATAAATCCCTGGTGACTCTAACAGAAAATATCTTTTTTGAAATATAATTTCTTGGCTTTGGAAAAAGGATATATGGTGATTGGTGTCAATAAAAATAGTAAAGATGTTTTGGTTTGTGRTAACTCCACCAGCAACTAGGGAGTGACCCATTTTACTGTTGTCACTGGGATCCTAATCCAGAATGCAAGTCCTTTAGCACTGGATAGCAGTGAATTACTTGCCAAACATAGAAACTGTGTGGGGAATTCTGTTTCAGATGTTCAGCTGCTCTCCTTACAGAAATGTACTGTAGTTTCCCATCAGCCAACACCTTTCTGTCCACGGGCACACAGCTGGGGGATCTCTGCAGCCCTCAGGGAAAAGCCTGCATTTAAATTCCCTGATGCTAAAGACATTTTATTCAGCAATAAAGACTCTTCTACCTTGAGGAAAGGAGAAGCAGAAATGTGACATAGTTGCATAAGGGGTCATTAGAAAGGTGGTGATGTAGGACATCCTCAGCTTAGAGCTCTTTCCACAAATAGATCTCTTGTCTACTGACCTGACTGTAACGTGGGCAGGTGCCAGATTTTGCTCAGAAATATGTAAYATTTATACACTGGCACACAAATATTGGAGATTTCCCTGCTGAATTACTGGAACASTTTTTATCACACTTTTTCTCCATTTCYTGTAATTCAGAGTAGCTGGAAAGTAGGGACGGGGAAAGACCCTTAAGCTTAACCAGCCAGAATTTCAGAAGCAACAGTAGTTTATGCTTCTTTTCAGAGGATATCTGTATAAAGTATCTTTGTTAACAGAGGATTCAAGTGTCCAAGTAACAGGATTTATCACCCAGACTTAAGTTTGACTATCTTTGACAGTCCCAACCCTTCAGGTGTATTGTGTCTTATATATCACTTAAACAGGACTTAATGAAAAAATGCTCTTGCCTTAAAATAGGCTAGATTAGGATAGARCAGAATATATGACAAAGCCCCATAACTTGTTTCTGCTCATTTTTATTTTATTTTGAGAGTAGATGTAATTCAGCCTCTGCTGGTAATGGAATTTGAAGGCTGTAACATTTATTGAAAAGCAGTAACTCAGGCTGTAGCCAGCACCTCAAATAGTGGTCAATGGTCCCTGAAGTAGTAAGCAGCCATAAAGCTTGGGCTGCTGACAGCTATGCAAATATTAATAACAGCAGTCACAACATGTTCTTCAGTCTCAGGAAACTAATTTTATGGCAAGGGATTTTTGTCATTTAAGCTGGTAACAGATGTATTTTCTTTTTTTCCATCATTTGCTCCCATATTCTGAAAAGCAGTGACTGCACATGATAAAGCAAATACCCTTAAAACGCTGTCCTGGCTATTTGGCTGATCAGTGCCCCTAAGGACAKCAATAACATTCCTCCTTCAGGATCAGCTGCTTTCCTGCACCTATATCTCTTTATAACTGTCAAACTTGTAAGTCTGATCTCAACTTGTGCCTGAGCAGCAAAATTTTCTACGAGTTTTAAGGCTGTATCTGTAGATAATAATACCTGTCCTACTAGTTATTTCCTTTCTTCCCTAAAGTGTAAATGAAAGATTCACAAGTGTCTGAGTTTTAATTGGGAGGGTCAGTTTAAATTGTAAGGTTCAGCCTCAGTGGCACAGCACTGTCTGGCAAAATTAGGTTTGTGTTTAATGAAAAAAAAAAATCTTGTTATACATTTTTTGAACATAGCACAGTTAAACTAACATGTTTCCACAGCATAAAATAATTATTGTTGCGGTGAAGTTAGACAGGATGTTGGTGTACATGTGGAATACCCTGATGTGTTGGAAAAAAAGGAGTTTAATAGCCTTAAGCAAGCCTATTTGGAGTTCTGTTTTTTCTGCACTGTGGTTTCYGATGAAAACTGTCTTTGGTGACCTGTATTAGTTTGTGTAGCAGAACAGAATAATGAGTTATGGTGGAGATTTACATTTTATTTGTATGTAGCACAACAAATAATCAGAACTACTTCATATATAAATCTTCAAGGGATTTTTTTTTTTTTGAAGCTGAAACTAGTGTTCTTCAGTTTACTGGCTCCTGTTTCAGAATTGATTTCTTTTCCCCTGTTAATAGCCTGTGTAGCAACTGAAGGAGGAGTGTTATGTAAATCAAGAAGCACAATCTACCCTTGTAATAAAATTTACTGTCTATTATAATTTATTTCACTATTTTTGTTTTTGTTTTGGACTCCATTTGAATTTTAAACATCCATGAGTGACTTAWATGTTGTAAAAGCTCCAAGAAGTAAAACTTGTCAGTCACTGCCATTAGAAGTTACAATAGTATCACAAACCTAATTACTAAATTAACTAASAAAGATCTGATCTTTTTGGTTTTTAAGACCTTTCTGAATGTTGCTAAGGTCAGGATTGTGGACCCTTTGCTTGGACAATGTGTATTTTTCCACATGTAGCTGTGTACAGAACCTCCTCCCACCAGTGATTGCATGCTTAAATGTAATCCCTGTGATTTATGGTGAACAATTCCATTTCTAAGTGCCTTAATGGTTTTCATAGAGGCTGCTGAGTAACTGCATATAGCAATGWATGGAGACACCATAATTCTCCAAACACTAAACAGGTATTGGTGATGAAGTGGATGCATTAACTTCCAAAACAACTKTGATGTTTTCTTACAGCAAATATAAAATCTCTCTTTAAAAAAAAAAAGGTTTGAAAGTAGTATAGCAAGAACAAAAACCTGGGAAATCCATTGGACTATCATTTAGTGACAATTTTCTGCAAGGAAATTCTGTCAGAAGAGAAAAAAACCCAGGAATAGAGGGCAACCTGCACTATAGGGTGGATTCATTTTTAGGTGACTAAATATAGCCTAAAATATATGTGTAATAAAATATATGTGTAATTTCAGTTTTCAATAGGGATGATGATATTGATTAAAATTAAAAATCAGGATTATTATTATTATTATTATTATTATTATTATTATTATTAGTAGTAGTAGTAGTATTAGTATTAGTATTAGTATGAGTATTAGTATTGTTTTAATAATCATAAATTTTATAATAATGCACAATACCATAATATTATTATAATGTAATATTGTAATAGTGATCTTTATTAATAATTACTGACATTAGTAAGATATAATAAATAACGTCAACAGCTATGACAGTAACAGCAACAAAAACAATAATAATATCAAAATATCAGAGAAACATGAAATTATTTAGGTTGGAAAAGGCCAACTCTTAMCCTAACACAGCCAAGTCCAACACTAAACCACATCCCCAAGTGCCACATCTGCACATCTTTAAAATGCTTCCAGGAGTGGTGACTCCACCATTGCCCTGGGCAGCCTGATCCAATGCTTGACAACCCTTTTTGGAAAGACATTTTTCCTAATATCCAATCTAAACATCCCCATTTTCAATTTGAGGCCATTTTCTCTAATTCTTCACCTTGCTGTGAGAATTATCCTCAACAAAGCTGGGTACAAAAGTAAAGTTTAATGTGCTCACTTTATGCATTGGGTCATATCAATCCTGGACTCTGAAGGAAGAGAAATTGCAGTGSCAAGAGCAGGAGGGTGGGAACATGAGGCTGAAGAAGTGCAAATGCAAGTTCCTGTCTCAATGTAGGAAGGAAGTGATTCAAATWACAAGAGATTTAGTAATATACATTGTTCTGGAAGTGATTTTGAAGGAGGGTAATGTTACAGTGTTTARCATTTTGTCAGTTTTTATGCATTGAATATAGGTTTTAAATTATTCAGGGGATTCAAATGGAAGAATATTTATAAAACTAAACAGGGATCTTGATAACAGATCACAAAGCYGCTYATGATACGTTTGTGCTTYRGTTTTCTGKCAAAGTGGCTCATCTAATCACCTTYCTGYTCATGGYATCTAGTTTATTAGACAGCAAAAGGTCTGGGAATTCAGGTTTATATCATCCATAGTATTGTTTTTTATATATGAATAACATATATTAAATAGACTTTTTGCTCTATAGTTGTATTTAGAAAAAAAAAAAACCAACTTGTCTAAGTGGAGAAATTAAAAATTATTTCAAAATTGAAATCAGAACAGCAGCAGGAARGTAAAGTTTCATTTGCTTCATTGCTGGTATCTAAAGCTAAACTCAATTCTGTTTTTCAACACATTAAATGCCATTGCTAAAATTCTCTGTCATAGTTGCATTATTACAGGTTAGTCTGTTACATGTACAATTATTGGATTTCATAAAGTACTTGTAAATTGCTGCCCAAATGTGGACTGTTACACTAATTATGCTTACTTTTTACTTAATTAGGCAATCAAAATATAAAACAGAAACCTACTGATTCTTGCCWTGCAAAATGCTCTACCTATAATACCTGTAATTTATTTCCTTGTAGTTGGAAGGTTAGTTGTATGGAGAATAAATCCCAAGGCTATATAATATTCCCTAAAAGCTTGATGTGCTCAAATCCARTACAGCATTTTCCAGAATGCTTCCYGTGGCTCCTAAAGCATTGCTAAAATGAGGAGGTGTTTTCTGGTGATTAGGTTTTTAGGATTTTTACTTTWAATAGTGGTAAAACAGTTAATCTTTGTCTTAAAATATCCCAGAATAAGGTTGCCAACCAAACCATGCCAACTTCTACACCATTCCAATGAATGTAAATGTTATGTTCATTATTCTTCCTGGTGCATTTCTTTTTCCAGTCACTTTAGAAAAAGCTGAATATGAGCCACCAGAATATCTGTAAATATTTAACATAGTTGATGTATTTCYGAGAAAGCAGAAGCCCTGTTAATAGTTCAGCTGATGATTTAAGGGAACCAAAATACCTAATTAGGAGATAATTAGTCCTCAGTGATGCATAGTTTTAATTGGTGTATAATTTGAATGTCTGAGATAAGAACTGGTGTAACTGATGTGCCAGTTGTGTAGGGCTTTCTTTTCCAGGCAGACCAAGGCATCATMTACTCATGGTTGTATAACACAACAGAGATGTGTAGATATGATATTTGCTAATAAAAATTATCTCCYTCTGATGTTTAGCAAGTAGATATTGAGAGTTTTTTTCTCTAGTTTCCATTTCTCTTGTACACTTACAGAAGTAAATTTTAGAAGGAAATTTAGAATGCAATAAAAAAAAAAAATACTGCTTCCAGGTAGCTTGTGTTTGTTCAGGACTTTTGATAAGCTATAGGAAAAAAAATCAATTATTCGTCTTGGGGTTTGGGGTGGGAGCATATGGTGGGGTATAGAAACCTTTTGTTCAATAACAAGACAAAAACTTTAAAAGATTAATATTCTCCCTGAAGAAAACATCCATGCCTCRTTGAACTGCAGAAGCCTATAAAGGTCATACACAGTGGCTTCAGAATTATTTTAAAGTAAATGTTTGGCTCATAGGGGATCAGAATGGAAATAGGAAGCTKGTRGWAGGGAATAGATATTTTCRAACTATTTATCATGACTGTCAGAAACTCCTTTGTCAGAAGGATTAATACAACCTTAGTTGCCCTCTCTGATCAGGATTTTATAGAAAAATGCGAGCAATGTACAGGGATTTCTGTTTCTTATATTTTTGTTTAAATTTGTATTTCTGCCAAATCCATGTTTCTCAACATTTCTTAGTAAACAAAATATCAATGGCCCAAAATGAGTTTAAAAGCTTTGGTGTAGGGGGTTTGTGAGGAAGACTTCTCGAGAGCCCCACATCTGCTGGGCAATGATGATGATGATGATGATGATGATGATGATGATGATGATGATGATGATGATTATGTCAGCCTCACCATCATCCCTGAGGTCCTGGCATGGAGAGGAGTTTCAGGGTCAGGAGGAGCAGCTCTTGGGTTTCCTGAGCTCCTCTGGGTTCAGGTGTGTGATGGTGAACTGCCTCCGAGCCACTGACCCTGGAAAAAAAACTTTACACTGCTGGGTAGCCTTGATAACCCTGACTGCAAATACAGCTCTGGGGWGTTGTGTAGAGTTTCAGAGCTTAATTCCTCAGGCCGTGGCAAACTCGATAAAACCTGTAGGAATGCTCACAGTTGAGTTTGCARCACTCTCTAAATCCCAGCTTTCCAAAAGCACTGAAGCTTTAAAAGTTGAGGCTGTTTTATGTGCAGGAACATTCTCAGGAGTGAGCTCAGGTGTCATCAGCATCCTCAGTGCAGGGAGTTCTACCATCGATTAAGCAGATATTCATGCTTCAGAATGTTTATTTTAGKGAACTGATATTTTTGAAGTCACTCTAATGTGTAAAAGTTATTACAGTTACAGATGCAAGGAGTTGAACTTCATATTTGCTGTTAGAAACAATCCTTGAGAATGGAAAACAGTTGCCATATATTGATCTTTGGGACTTTTTCAAGGTATTTTTCTTGGAATAATATTTCATGTGGACCCCAATTTTTTTTAAAGSTTTATATTAATATTTTGATCATTCGGCCACTGTAATAATTTCTGTGATGAAATACCAAAATGAAAATATTACTCAGTGAGACTCCAGGGTTTGGAAATCCAAAGCCCGTCCATGGTTCCTCATGGATTAACTGWTGCATTTATGGTTTGAGCTGAGCTGAGCAGTGTGAGGAGGTGAGGAAGTCACAGACCACAACTGAGAAATGCAGGAGGAATGGCCCAAAACTGAGTAGAATCACAATCTCTTTGTTTATCAAGAAGACAGGCTCAGACCTGCAAACTTGGCTGATAATTGGGCAGATACTGGGRAGCTGCTGTGTTCTCTTTATGGTGTCAATGCTCACTTCTTCAGACTCTGGAAAAGGATGTTAGCATCATGATTTTGTTTGGTTTTATKATGAAATGCTGATTGTTTTATTTTGAAATGTTGCAAGGACCTTTAAATTGTGATAATGGTGCTATTTAAAAAAATCTCTTGAATTCTTTATTATCATGAAGATAATTTAATGTATTTTGAATAAACAAAAAAAAAACCCATAAACAGCTTGTTCTATATTAGACAAACATATTTTGTGCCTTCGGGGAGACAGTACAAACAATTATCAGACATAGATACCCAGATAAACATGTTAAGCAAGAGGGGAGAGAGCTTGCAGGTCATCTGCTTGTTTTAAAATCTGGCTTTAAGTGCATTAGTTACTTGCCATTACTTTTTCATGTAAGCACTTGATTTCATTGCTACCTAGGTGTTACATCTCATAGATGATAAATCCAGAAGGGGCTGCTTTGGTCATAAAATTTGAAATGAGACATAAACCAAAGCATAGGCTCTCATAAATTAATTGCAGTTTGAACTACACCATATATTTAAAACAAGAAAAATTACTCTTGGCCTAAATACTTCTAAAAAGGAGATGTGCATCTTGACTTCTGCTAAATAGTTCTGTTAATTACTGCCACTGTTTAAAAACATCCCATTCATAGTGAGTGTAGATTTCCATGGGTTGCTCTTGAAATATGATTTTGTGTTAGAAAGGAGAGCTTCCTCCTGTAAAGGATGTGAAGCTGTTGCAAATTCAGAGTACTCCATCACCTTTGTTTTGGCTTTTCTCTGAACCCTCCAATATTTCAGTATCCCTTGAGAACTGTGGAAGCCAGAACTGGGTACCGAGTGTGATTGCATCTGTTTTGGACACAGAGTTAATGAAGTACTTGAGGGGCAGAAAAAGGGGTGATTCCAGCAGCTCCTMCATGGATCACTGTGCTGCTTGGAGAAGCAGAGAACCTTAGCTCCATCATTCCTATTCTTTCCTCTTGTGACTCCAATTCATCCTTTTTTGCTGCATTCAATATTTTCCCTTATACACCCTGGGGTACTGTAGCCCCTTCATCACAGCATTGGGAATTTAATGATTACCTACCATAGCCCCAAATGTTTTTCAAAGTCACTAAGTCCAGAATAACATTCTTCAGAATGATTTTCATTCTTTGATTCCACATTTATGCTATCAAATAAAGTTCTTACTTCTCTCACCTTCCTCTTATCCTCCTAAACACATTGCTTTGCAAGTGACCTGTATTTTTTTTACCATCTTTCCTCAACATGCCAAATGAAAATAAATAATGATATTGTTTTCTTGCAGGTTATTGACAGAAGCTTTAAATAACACTAGAAAACTAATATCCAAGAGTCTTGCTGTGTCTTGCATTAGAAACACATTTGAACAAATGTGAATCTCTATTTGCAATTACATTTTACATTAGTTAAAAGTTTAATAGTGCCATGTTAAATTTTCATTCTAGTTCCTCAAAGTGGGGGTTTTGTCAGAAGGATTAATACAATCTCTTTGCAGTAGAAACYGAAAAAACCCCAGAAGCATTGTAAGTTGTGTTGCTCATATTGCTGTGGCTGTTTTTAGGAATGGATTAGGAGATGTGGGCATGAATTGGAGCACGGTGATCTCCTGTGAAAATGTGTAAGAACTGCTGCTTATAGAAAACTTCCTTARAACACATATATTCTTTAAGCTGATTAAATTAATTTTTAGACCAACGTGCTGTACAGGTTTTTCTATTCTAGTCCTACATTGTTACTTATCTTACTTGATTTTTATTCATTGTTCACATCTTTCATTGCTATCCTTTCAAAAACATACTTTACAAAAACCGGGGGATGATGAATCTTGTGTCTTTCTTTCCTTCCTTTTTTATTTTTGTTTCATGATGTCCTCATTTTACTTTCTTGTCTTTTCTTTTTATTATTATTCCTTACAGTGACAAGAAAAATACACAACTGACATTGTTGCAGATWGTAGTCTTGTTAAAATTGCCATATTAACTGCGAAACCAGGTAGTGAAAACCCATTCAAGCTGTCAGATATTCTCAAATGAGTGAAATAAAAGCTGTTTGTATGTGTACAGAATCATCATCATTAGTCCTTTGTCTCCTAATACCATCTTTGTACAGGCTTTCAGTTGTTTTCATTTAAGGTAATTTTGGTTTTGTTCACGTCTCAGTGGTAGTGTTTGAGAAATTCTCTGCTGTGTACATGTGGGAGGTTTACAGAAATGACTAATTTTCACTGATAAAGTTTTTGTATGATTTATCTCTAGTGGGAGTGTCAGAAATTCTGGCTCTGGGAAACAGAGAACAGTTTATAGATGAACTTCTCAAGGTGTCTGGTCCAGCTCCCTGCTCACATCAGGGCAAACTTCAAAGCAAGGTCTGATTGCTCAGATCCTTGTCTGGTAATTTTCTTTCCTGCATCTGTTGCAGGTTCTGTCCATTGTGTCTAATCCTCTGCACCTCTGAGAATCTCAGACTTTGAGTCCMTTTTCTCTGCAATTTACCCATCCTTTCTCTGTCCGGTATTTAAGGCATTTGAAGTGAATGACTTCTCTGTATAGTAAAATGGGATTCAGTGAATTTACAGAAGACATTAAAGATCAACACCAAGAATTCAGTGCAATTCGCTGCATTCTCCTTGAGAGTCCCTCCAGCCCCAAGACTTTAAAAATAATGAAAACAATTATAAATTTGAGGTTGTTTTAAATAATAATTTGTGTCATTTAAATAAAAGGCAGGGTTTTTTTTGGTATTTATCCAGTTGTTGGGTGTTTTGAGCCAAAACCTGCCACCCTATAGAAAATTATTACTGTCATCTGGATAATCTCCTTTCTACCTACCCCCTTTCTGGCATAGTTTCTTAAATGTACATTCCTGTACTGAAAATTTGACTGTGCTTGTGTGTCCAGACTAGAGATTGGAAAGAACAAGGKTGGAGTACCTCTCTCAATGGTTCAACTCAATTATCTTAGAGGTGTTCTTTCCAGTTTACAGATTCTATGATTCTTCAGTAGCATCAAAGATAAACAGGGGAGAAATAGTGTAAACTGGCATTTAAACTGAACTATAAGGGTAGGAATTTACAATTTTTTATTGCTACTGTTAGACTTTGCAGTGTAACAGGTGAGATGTCAGTGGAGAAAGGATTAGTAAAATGTACATTCTGAGGTTTAGAAGGGTCTCTTTTTGTCTCTGCTTTCTCATTGGGAATGTGTTACAGTACCACTCCTAGGTACGAGCATGGTGTAACTGCATCCATGCCAAAAGGAAGGCACTCAGTGTCATTCTGAAGTGCTTCTGTCAGCTCTTGGGTGAGGATTCAACAAAAGATGTGCCTAAGTCACAAGACAGATCAGCACTCTTGTGGTTAAGACCCATGTGCACCAGTAAGAATAGATTTTTCCTTTTCTGTTGCCCTCTCCTTTGGTGTTAGAGAAGGCAAAAAGCTTTTTAATTCACATCATACCTGTATTAACTACTGTAAGCTGATAATGCTTTTTTGTAAAATCTTTACATTGTTGGCTTGGGTTTTTTTTTTTTTTTTYTWAACTAGTAACACTTCATTTATATTCTATAGSCATTWACCACAGAACCTRATTTGTTTTGAAAATCTTTTTCAGCTGTATTCATCTGTGGTAAGGCAAGTAGTGGGAAAGAAAAATCAATTGCAGCTGTATTATTTGCAATGTAATCAATTCMCTTCTCCATTCTAACTAGAAGAGCATCCTGAGGAGCTGGGAAAATTGCMCTAATGTGATATGTTTGGATTTTTGTTTCATTGTAAAGACTGATAGTCATCTCTTTACATCCACTTCCTTTGAATTTTAGTTAAAGTTCACAGAGATAAGGGCTACTTGAAAACATCTTGAACATGGATATGATAATTCTATTCTTTTGACAGTACTTTGTCTTTTTGGGTCTTATTTTGGCTTTTCTTTGATTCATTTCCTGTAGTCATTATTTGGACCTGAACAATGTCTAAAATTATGTGTTGAAAGTCATTTAATGGAAAGGAACAGTAACTTCTCAATCCTTGSTTTTCATGCATACTAAATCTTACTYTRGCCAAGATTTGATTCCATTATTAATACTTCTATTAAAACAAATTATACTTCTTTTTACTGATTGCTGATGTAAATAATAATTTACAAAAGTGAAGGGGTATAAGTTTTATGTGCTGGGCTTCAAGTCTTGCAAATACACATGGAACAATTAAGTGGTTTTCTGATATATTATTAATATAGGCTTAGGGCTGACAATAATCTTTTCCATTTTGACGTTACTCAATGTTTTAAACAAACATTTTCATATACTCATCTATCTGTTTTCAAAAACCAGATTTCCTCATGATCTGAACTTAAAATAGTTTCACAATTCCTTTATTTCCATATGTAATCATCCTGTTAAAATATATTTGTTRTCTTCAATGACATCAGTAGCTCCTCATTCTTAGTGGTGTTTATTCTCTTTTTTGTATTTGTTCATGGCAATCCTATTCCCTATCAGCCTTTTTCCAGCTAAGCAAGCTCTATCCTTTGATAGAATCCTTAAAATTCATTTTCTGTTCTCCTCCTGGCCACTCTAATGGTTCTTCACCTTCAGCTTGAATCTTTTAGTAGGATGACAGTGCAGGTACAATTATTAGTCTGTCAAAACATCATTTTGCAGTTAGAAGATTAAATTGCACAGTACCATTGTTGTTACAATTTTGGCTACTCCATTAAGATGCCTCATGTTTCATTTGTATTTTTCTTTATGCTTGGCTGGTGCATTTTGAGGAAGTTGCTTTAGTGCTGTTTATTCTACACCTGTTGTAGTAGCCAGATGGAAAAGGGGCAGGACTCCTGTTTAAATAATAATAAAAAAAAATCTCATAACAATTTAACTTGAAACAATAAGCTGGGGTTTTTTTTCTGTTTTGTTTTTGTTGTTTTTTTTTAATGACAGATTAAAATTCTGTTATAGTGTAATAGAATTTAATCTGCTAAGGAAACCAGTGAAATTTGAGTGCCTAATTGCAATGCATTGATGCGTTATCATGAGTGATTTTATACTCCTGAGTTTGCAAATACTCTGTAAGGTCATTAACTGGAGTTTCATTTGTGGGATGTTTTCACATGGTTTGTCATTCATGCTGTCTCCATTAGAATGAATGCTGAGTTACTGCAGTTGTATTCACTCTGTATGAAATACTTTGTGAGTTAATTTTTATTCTTCTGAAATAACCTATGCTTAAATTCTTGCCTTTTTAAATTTTTTAGTTTTTTGTGTGATATTTAAACATTATCTTTGTTTAACCCCAGTCAGTGTGGTGTAATCAAGCACATTGTGGAGGAAGGAATATTTTGGTTTGGTATTTTTAATTTAAACTGATAATTATGGAAGATAYAGTGGTGAAAATTTACTGACAATATGATGGTAGGTGTGCTAAGGTTAATTGTGTTTTKTATCAGAAGGGACTTAATGGGAAATGCTACATCATTGCAGTAACATTTCTAGAGTTTCAGAAGGGAAAGATTCAATTGTTATTAATTATATACAATATTTATATGGTTTAAAAAGGCTTTTTAAACCTACAACATAACAAAATCAAGTTGTTCAAATGATCATACTAAGTCATACTAAACTTTAAAAATTGTATTGCTAAGCTGACACYTCTTGTATTAATAGTGTTCAAACAGGAACTCAGGATACAAAGAGAAAATAAATGAAAAGGCACACAAAGACATAAACCAGGATTAGTTGCCTTGAATAACAGTGTTTTAACAGTTTTGCTCTACTTAGCTCCTCCTGGTTTTGAGTTGAGAGAATGGTTAAAGTTGCAAAGAGGTTTAGAAAAAATGATTTGAGACAATACTGAGGTGAGTTCACTCGTTAATCTAATGAAAGGAAGATTTGAAAGGGCGATACTGCAGCTGAAATTGTCTGAGTGATGATGGGGGAAGGAGATGGRGAAAAGGAGCGAGAAGAACTAATGGGACTAAATATCAGTGGGAGATACTTAGTTTAGACAAGCTGAAAGGAAAGGTGGCACAGACAGTTTCTAAAATCTCTGAAACCAGATAATTTTTAAAAAAGAATTATATAACCACCTCTCTGGAAGATTTGATTATATTTGGGGAAGCAGATATGTCCCATCTGCTGTACTTGCTGTACTTTGGTTTTGTTGTCTGTGATATAATTTTCTTTTTTAAATATTCCATGATTTTTTTTTCCCCTTTTGGATATGAACAATCTTTAACAACAACAAAAAAAATTAAGTGAATCCATTGGTGACATCTTACTAAATGACTGAAATCTTTCTTAGGATATGACACAAAAGTGTGCTACAAGCCATCCTGAAAAATTGTGAAGGCAAAAGAGTAGTGAGGATGAAGAGTGTTTACAATTATCTCTAAGGTTTTATGAAGGAGCAATAATTCACAATAAAAAAAATGTTTTGTAGAATTCAGCAGTGATTCCTACAAAGCAGTTAATGGGCTTCAGAAAAGGAAGATTAAACTGGTCCATTTTCAGGTTTGTAAGATTCCTGTGAGTGTTTTAAAAACAAATGAAATTGGTCTTTTACCAATTGACTCTTCTTTCACTGCCAGTTTGTTGACACTGAGAGCCCTTTGCTCCACAAGGAACGAGAATAAAATTGGTCTACTACATGGTCTTTAATTGAATTGACTATTTTGCTCAGGGAATTGATAAATTGCTACAAYCTTCTGTTCTGAAAGTTGGTGGGGTTTTTTTTGTCTTTTGTTTAAGGAATAGAAAGAAAGAATGAAAGAAGAGCATTCAGAACTGGTTAGAGATATCACTGGATTTGTTTTGACTAATTGTATCATTGCAGTCTTATTTCTGTGAAATATTTTAGGAATTAATCAGTGGTTACTGTCATTTCTGGTTTTGGTTTAATCATGCAGATAAAATAAACTTTCATATTCGATGTGCCACTTGTGGTAGAATATAAGTGAGTGTTTTAAACTTTCGGTAGCAAAGTTATTTCTCTGATCTGAAAATGTTGCTAAGGAGRATCTTTTTCTTAACCATTTAATGTGAACATTAATACATTAATGCTTTCATAAAAGGGAGTTGACCTGCAGACACAAAATGAATGACAGTTTATTATCAAGCAGAGAACAGAAATTCCCAAAGTTGTTTAATCAAGAAATTATGACAGGAGTCCTTAGTTTTTTTTTCCAACTAAATCAATATTTTTGTTGATAACTGCTAATGCACTACCCCTTCTTCTTCTTCACAAATCCATTTCCCACTTACCATTCACATAACTACATAGCCTTTTAAAGTTGTCTGGATGTTTGGATGCTCATTTTTGGAAGAGGTTGGGGCRTCTGGGTACTCTCAATGACTTTTGTGAAGTCAGCCTTTATTTATCTTTGATTTAATTTAAAAAAATTTATGAATAAMTTCTAAACAGCTTTTATAAAGTAGTGGAGAAAACTCAAGGAGTTGCTTTGCCTGAAGACTGGGCAAATGCAATGGGACCATCCTCATTTGTTTCACAGAATCATCAGATGAGTTTTGGAGAGCTCTGTGGGTTTTGTGTGTCCTCTGCAGCTGAGTCCTCGGCAGCGTGTGCTGGGGGCTTTAGTGCCAGACTGTCAGATTTATGTCCATACCTACCTTTATGATTTTTTCTCTGCTTTAATCTTAATATGTAAATAATTTTTTAGCAATTAGTCAAAACCTTATACAAGTCAGTATAAAAACATGATTTAGTAAGAAGTCTATTCTCAAAGAAGAGAAGCTACATTGTTCTGCTGAAAATGGAGAAATAACTTTAATTACTTTTCTCAGTTTCTTATGTTTTTTCCCCCCTTTTATGATGACTGTGTAAATAAAGTCTCATCTGTCTTTGTATGAAATAAACATGTTTTCAGCAAATTTTAAAAGAGGAATTTAATCTGAGGATAACAGCTGTACTGCCCTTGTGTGTTTATAAGGCACCAGACATTTTTGGSAGTTAACTGCCAAATATCCCACTGAAGCAAGGGATAGTACTTGATTAACCTCTGATGAAAGATAACTGTGTCCATCAGGATGTACAGAAAARGAGTTAAACTATTTCACCATGCCTTGAAAATATTTGCTTCACTGGGCTTTTACTGTGCTCTGAGAAGATAAGGWCATTGAAGGAGACTCAGAACTGCACACTAGAGCTCAAAAGAGAAACTAAAGCTCTCTGAGGTTAAAGCTGAGAGGTTCCAAGAGAAGTAGAGTGGAGACTCCTTCAGGTCATACACTGAGGTTGCTGTTGTCCTGAAAAAGCTAATGGAAGAAAAGGAAAGACGTAGAAATATGTAGAAAAAATATTATGAGGGTTGATAAGATGTATTATCATTTTATTGATTGCAATTTTTATAATTGTAATATCTTGCAACTCAAATTAATTTCAACTATAAACATGTATCAGTGAAACTCAGTTTTGAGGTTAGTAAAAGTACAGCTGTGAGAAAAGGAGAATTTTGTTTCTACCAAATGTGACTTTCAMAGAGAACATTCTTTTTCTTATGTCCTTGTCTATTTTGGTTTTCATGCATGCTGACAGTGTTACTGCCTGACAGTGAAAACGGTTGCTCTGTTTCAYCCTTGTTTTTGCAAAGATAGCTGATATGAAATGCATATAAAATACCTTKTGAAGAGCCTTGAACTGACCCAAAATTCATTGAGATCAAAAACATAGATAGTAGTAGATAGTATTACTTTCATGTAACTCAGTGTAGTTTATTAATGTATATTAGGATTTTAAGTCCTAATTAGTGCTGTAATTTGTTTTCTTCAGTTTCAAATATTCCAAGTGTAAGACATTTATACCATTGGGTTCCATCTTGCAAAGTAGTCAGTGATCTATAGGCACCTCATAGTCATCAAGGAAATTTTCAAAGCAATGCTTAAGCAGTTGAAATTCTATGTTCTAAGTCCAGATTTCTGTAATAAGATGGTCCCATATTTCTACAGATTGAGTCCATCAGTGAAGCATTCCAATATTCAGAAACAGGAAGAACAAAGGAATTTTCTGTCTTCATCAGTCAAATTCCCTTCCAAAACAACATTCTCTTTAATCTTCTGGGCAGCAGTTGTAAATGTTAAGTGTAAAAAAAAAAAAGTCCTTTTTGATTATTTTGTTTTCCTTTGAATCATCCCTTGTCTGTGTAAACAGAATATTGGTAATTGCTCTGGTTTAAGCTACATTGTACTGCATGTAGTTACATACCTACTTTTCTAATCTGAAATTACATGCTAAAATCTTCTGAAGAAATAGTCTGGGTTTTTCTCCTGCTTTCAAATAAGCCTTATTTTCTTCCCATCAATTTCTTCCCATCAAACATCTATCAATTTTCTTTATAATATTCCCCTTTCACACAAGCAAAGGGGGTTAAGMATGAGYATTTTTAAGTATTATTCTATTGTTAAGAATAATTATGATGTCCTGCCTGAATCAAAACTGTAAACAGGCAGTGAAAGGAAATTATTATTTTTTCCCAGCTCTTTTCTCTGTTAGGAATCCAAGCTGCCTTTCAGCAGCTGCTGTTCTGGGTGGTGCCCATCACGTTGGATTTGCTCTGCAGGGTGGTGCCAGGTACAGCATCCAGGGCATCTGCTGCTTTGGCTTCTGCTGGAGTGGCATTGGAGTGCTGGCTTTTCCATTTCTKCTCCTTAACTTTTAAAGGCCTATTTTAATGACACTCTTTAAATTTGAGCAGAAATTCTTTCCCTTGGGAGATGTTTAATGCAAACCTTCTAACAAAGCTTTTTAAAGCATTACTGTATGTTTTAGTGGAAAATTTAGCTTTAGGATTAGAGATMTTCTGTTAGTTTAGGATAATTTTTTTCCTGTCTCTTCTATACCTTGTTTTCAAAACCATGTAATTAATTCAGTATTCATGTCTCAATGAAAACAAATTCTTCCTGTGGTTGGGGACTCTGATGAGTGGCCTGAATATTGTGTGTTGATTGCTCACAAATCACTTCATATGTGAGCTCCTTATTTTTGCTTAGTGATGCTAAAGAAGGTATATTATCTTTTATAAAAGGTTGAGTGAAGTTAATAGAAAAAATGGTATATGGAATTACAGTTCTTTTTATTCTCTCAAGAAAAAAAGTTAAGTAATGTTTGTTCAGTTAGGAAAAACTAAACTGTATGGATTTGTGAAGCTTGTAGGATATTCTGAGGCATTTTCWGAAAATGCTTTTTTACTGACCTTGTATGAGACATCTCTGCCAGAAAAATTAGATTCATATGACATTAAAAGTTATAGATTTAGAACTATTTCTCCTCATCACACAACCATAAAAAAATTCTGCAAAGCAGCATCAATTTTCTGCAATAGGAATTTACTAATCCTTCTTTCACCAGAACCAGATTTCATTTAGTTGCAAARCAGATGTAACTGCCAGCCTGAACTAATTTTTCACAAGGACAACATCAGTATTCAAATAAACTTGTTCAACAATATTAAGTCTATTTTATTTAATACCTTCCCCTGCCTATTCTATTGTACTAGAAATWAAATGTCAGGAAATTGGTGATAGGCATAGGAAGATAATAAATTGAGATGAGATAAACTGAGTGGCRGATAGAGATATCTCCATCTGAATGTGGCTTGGTGGGTACATTTTCCTGATGCCATTTACTTTTCATTTATATATGTAAGTATATACATATATATACATATATATAAATATATGAGGAGTATATATGTGTGTTCCTTGGCATAATTATTTCCATACATTTCCATATTCACTGCCCTATACAAGTCAGAATTACTTCAGTGTATATTGTTACAGTTGTTAATCCTGAGGTTAAATTAAATCTGTCCATTTGGGTTATTCTTGTGGAACACTTTGTTAGTGAAGTCATCATTTGTGGAATAGTGTTACAGGGTTGAATGTATCCATCTGGATGATGGGACAGCAAGTTCTTTGTTGACACAAAACCAGGAGGAAGCTGAGATATGTGAGGGGGTTGTGCTGCCATCCAGTAGGACCTGGAGGGGTGGGAGAAATGGGCTGACAGGARCCTCGTGGRGTTCAGCAARGRGAATTRCCAAGCCCTTCACCTGGGGAGAAAATCCATGGGGCAGCGATGTGCTCCCGTTGCAAAGAAGGAGAATGCTGTGCTGGGCTGAGTTAGCCAGTGTTGCCAGTAGGTCAAGGAAGGTGGTCCCAGGGACAAAACTTATAATRTGTCTTGACTGTTCTCATAGCTATTAATTTTATAAGTGAATATTGCAACATAAAGTTCTAGCTAAATTGCCAGATTAATTATTTTAATCGACCTTTATAGCTTCAGTGTATGTACAGCCGTGTAATTAGCAAATGACAGTTACTGATAGGTTTGTCCTGATATTTAACATTATTCTATTTGTGAAGATGTGTTAAGTACAGCTTCTCATAGCTTGGTTTTTACTGATCATCCACCTTGAGGTAAAGACCAGTAAGTACAACATGGGGAAAGTTGGGGGAAAAGCAGCTGATTTTCCATTTTTCCATTTTGGTGGGTGTTTGCATGGCCCTTTACAATGTCCTTTTATTGTGCTTTCCCTCAGTATTGGATGATCTCAAAAGCAAAAAGATCACAAAACTCTGTAAGGTCTCTGAGTGATAACCACATGATAAAAAAACCTAAATTTCAGACATAAGTATCCTTCCCTTCTGAAGACTAGCAGTTGTAGCTGTATCTTTCACAAGGATAAGCCCAAGTCAGTCGTATAAATTATGGAGTGCATTTGTAGCTCAGTTTGTTTGCAAAGGGAGAATTATTTGGAATTCTAGAAAATTATGATGYAGCGTTAATTGGCATGGATACCAGATTTAATTTTATTAACATTTGTTTGTATGGTTCTTAATATTGTTCAGTTCTGCCTTTGGGAAAAAATAAAGCAAACCAAAACCTCCCCAAAATTACTGTAGTTTAAATATTAGTAACTTAAGAAACTTAAATACTTTATATTCTTATGCAATAGTCTACTAATCAACATTTATATATCACAGCTAAAATTGAATTAAATTAGATTGAAACTAAATTACAAGGTCCTGAGTAAATTGGATTTGGTAATTTACTACTGAGTCAATCTGCAACTGATGTCATAATTTAGATTTGCTTCTTGTGTGAGAATGATGCCAAGRATTATTCTTCCCTTTGCAGTTTCAATTTGCGAGCGTGAAGAATAATGATCATGCTTGAAGTACAAAACTAGTAACTGGCCAGATGTTAATAATGAATGTGTAAAGATGCCATTGCAGGTCTTTCAGTTCGTCTTTTCTTGAACTTGAGAGGCAAAGCTGGACTTAATGACTTTCAAGGATGCTCAAAGTAAGAGGTGTTTTATGGTTTGTGTATATAAAACAGRCAAGATTCAAGATGTAGGAGAAATGTTGCAGATGTCATATTTAGCTGTATTTATAATCACTGTTTTTTTATATGCATCAAATGCTGCCTTGTGAGATTTAAGGAATTTTTAGTTTTTGACCACTGACCTGTTTATGGTTTATCACCCTAAATTCTGACAGCTGGCTTACTTCCAGAATGTGTGAGAAATAATTTTTATAGCAGGTATTTGAGGATGAGGTCCATATCAACTTCTTTTTCCATTTTAGTTAGCTTTCAAAATGTATATTTCATTTTTTGAGTTCTAGAAAGGGCTGGTTTGACATGATTTCCTACTCTCAGATATAAATCAGAAGACTGTTTTATTACATAATAGCGTGGCTTGCATAAATGCACTCCATTTATGAAACCTCTTCCATATTTAGGRAAATTTCATAATATGCCACATTACTGTGAGTTGTTCTTCCCAGCTGGAACAACGGCCTTGGGCATGAAGCCACACAGTTGGGCAAAATAATGGCATCATTTTATAGCTTGATAATGGCACCATTAGCACAAGATATTATCATATCACCTTTTTATGGATACTTATACTTTAAACCAAGCTCTGTTATATGACATAAGTGCAGCATTGGAACAGACTTCAAAAAATAAAGGTGYAATATTTCTTTCAACAAGTTAAATATTGCAACATTTATGTAGCTATTATCTTTATTCTTTATAAAACAGTGAGCTTCTCCTTTGGATGTTTGATAGAAAAATATATATAAACCCAGCAATTTTGCATCTGAAATAGGTGCTCAGGTATAAGGTGTTTCTTGACCCATCGAGTGAGACTTTTACTCCCAAACAGATGGATGAGAGCTCTGCTCTTGGCCAAATTGATGCAGTTTCTCATTCTTCCAGTCTGATGGAACTGCTGGTTCTTTGAAGATTATACAAAGTGCAAGTTCAAAAAGTTAATTTTGAGTGTTCCAGAACTCAAATTTTTAACTACAGTCTCAGCTTGTAATTGTTGATCTGTTTACAGATTGCAGCCTCCTCTTTGAACTCAGGCTTTGCTCCTCACAGCACATCTCCAATTGCAATTAAAATGTGCAAGACCTACTCTCTCAGACAGTCAGCCTTTTTATGGCAGTCCTATCCACAGCAGTAATGATTTCTGAGAGATTTCCTGCTCTTTAATAGATCACTTTTGCCTGTGGATGAACTRTAAGTACTTTGATGTAATAATACTCAGTAGGGTAGAAGTATGATATTGGGTATATCACTTATTGCTTCGGAAAACACGTTAGGTTTTTTTAAGGAGTGTATTGTGGAATTTTATTACAATTTCTTCAGATAAAATTAAGTGTCTTCTTATCTGTTTAAAGTTTGGATCCCAAAGAATTGATGAATTGTTACTTGAATACTTCATCTTGAAATTTGTCAGGCAGTTTCTGTTTAAAGTAAAAAACACATTTATGATAAATTGTGTTAAAAGAATTATGGGAAATGTTAAGATTTTCCTTTGATATGAGAGCTGTAACTTGCTTTTAACTTCGATTGGAATTCTCAGATTTCATACCCAACATATTTCAGAGGCGTTCAGATGGAATATTGGTATAATGACTTTGCCTAGGAAACAGATTCTATCAAAATATCAGTTGGCACCTTTTTTTCTTTATGCTATAAATAGACATTTGCAGGATACATCTTATGCTTTAATATTAATAAAAAGCATAATCCTCTTTGGTACCACAGATGGAGAAGGTTAAGTTTCAATTGAACTAGGTGGTATTTGTGGTTTCAAGTAAATGCTTTTAGCGTGGGTGTCTCTGCACTTGCCAGCCTTGGAAAAATGGAGAGGAAATTAAATCTTTCASAAATCCTTTTTCTGTCTTGTCTGTGGTTACTGACACAAAGGCCTAATAACCCATGCTAACAACTGGGAGAAGGGAAATAATCATGGTTGTTTGTGGAATCACAGAATGACTGGAGTTGGAAAGGACCATCTGGAGATTGTCTGACCCCTCAAAGCAGGGTCAGCTCAAGCAAATTGTCCAGGGTTTTGYTGAGTCAGGTTTTGAATAYCTCCAAGAACTGAGAATCAATACTCAACCTGTCTGAGGAGCCTGCTCCAGTCTTCGATCAATCTTGCAGTAAAAACATATTTCTTATGTTTAAATGGAWTTTTTTGTATATCAMTTTGATCAGATTTAGGATGAAGTTTAGAAAGATAATTGGTACATAAACCACTTCTAACAGCATTTAAAAAATATTATTGAGAATGATTTTTATTGAAAGAGTTTTGCAGTGTAGAATATCTCACTTGTGAAAATCGCTTGTAACCTTTGAATATGGTCACATGGTTTTGTTGAGCTGTTTCCCAACAGGCTAAGTCAAGATTTCAGTAAACAACATAAATCAGCATTAARCCCTCTACAGATGCATAAAATAATTGCAAAAACCCCTCACTTGCAGCTAGGAACCAATTAAAGATTCGTTCTCAGAAATAATAAATATACAAATCTCTAGTATTTATATGTATGCTCTTGTCTCACTGAAAACCAGGAGTATGCTCTCATTTGGAAAAAGGGGTGTTGAGTAAAACAGAATGATCTGGGGAATTTCTGTAATTACTGAGGAAAAAACCCAACCCATCTTTTTKAGTGTAGTCAATGCACTTAGTTGGAAATATCTTTCTGCTGAATTTTTGTCCCAGAAAATGTACTGAAAATCTCTCCTGRAATACTCTGAGGATATTTCTTACATATGACTTTTGGCAAGATAGATGCTTTAAAATCTCTATGTCAGAAATTCACCCTGCAGGGAGTAAAGATTTTAATTTCTTCAGTTTTTCMACACCTTCCTGCACTGAAGCGGGGTAGTCTGAATTGTCTTTTAAGTATTTGTTTCTCTGTGCCCTGCTCATGGGTCTCTTGAAAAGCCTGCTTAGGCTTATACAGTGCAGTAATTGCAGTTTGTAAAATATGATGATTTTGTGSGAAAATTTTTGAAGAAAGTTCAATTTTTTTAATTTCTGAAACTCCAGRAAAAAAAWATTTCAGGGTTAAACCAAGTGTTCACTTAATTTCTTCTCTTTTTTTAAAGCAGAMTATTTCTCCATTTTTCAAATGTTAGGAAAGTAATTTTTCCTTTAAAAGACTCCTCAAATATCTTACAGCTTGCATTGTAGTAGGAGTTTCAAATGACGGATAAAGGTTAAATGAAAGAAAGTAAAATTAACATAACAAAATTGCAATGTCTTCCGTTAATCCTCACGATTTAATTTTAGTTTTTATTTTGTAAAAGTTCTCAGTTGTCACTTTTTTTAATCATCTGATCAAGGGAAAACACAGAACTTGTTTTCTTGCTCCTGTGTTATATAGTTTCTTTCTTACTATGCTGTGTGTTTTTTAGGTTAGTCAACCCTTAATTTGAAGGAATTAATATTTTCACATTAGTGTGGTCTGTTGCTTTTTCAGCAGAAAATCTTAGAATATTCTTGCCTCTCATATAGATAAGTGGACATAAAAACCTTCCACCCTCTTTCTTCAGTGAAATAAATGTACAATAYAGAGAACTTAATCAGTCTGGATTTTTTCTTCATATCTTTTCATGTTGGATTTTCTAAATTTTATAGGTTATTATGTGTCCCCTTATCTTCACTCTCATGCACACACATATAAACTCCTCCCATACTCTTCTCTGCACACCTTTCTTTGAGCTGTGGATCTTTAGTAAAAGATTGAAATAATAATAAATATGAAGAACATGTTCTCTCTACAGTTTAGTGAGATTTTGTTGTCTTCCTTTGTCATCATTTCCCAATGATGATCAAAAGGTTTCACTTGGGTATACACCTTGAAAATGCCTACCTGACTTCTCTTTTGGCAAGTCTTTCATGAGAGGCAGGACTAATCATTTCAGTTTCGGATCTCCACATTCTGCTCTAAAATCCTGGTCTTTCTGAAGCCAAAAGGAAGTCAGTAGGTATTTCCCACTGATAGTAATGTAACCAGCACTCACCTGTGGAGAAAAAAGTGAGACTTCAAAATTTTGTGTGTGTTCTATCACAGTGCTGTTCATAGGATGAACAAAATTTGAGTATTTGTGCTGTGGATGGCTCGTGGAACGCACATTTTCCTCTTCTCAGAAGTAATTGCATGAAATGTGCTCACACTGACTTCTGTTCTTGTAGCACTTCTATTGTACATCAAGGAATTAGAGCCTCTGTTTTTCATGGCCTTATCAAAAGGTGAGGAGGAGAACAAGAAAATACATCAATGAATTTCTCTGCTGACTGAGAATGTTGTTTTAGACATTAGAGAGGGGAATCACCGAGCACCACGCAAAAGATCAAAAAGTGTAATTTCTACAAAGTKGTATTATGTACATAAATCTTCTGAAAGACAGATACCTCTGGGATATCGTGGGCCATAGACTCCTGTGTAATCCATTACCCATGCTGATATAAASCTTTGATTTGTGGGTTTAAACCTGAGGCTGAGTAACCTCATAAATATGCTAATCCACAGTAATCAAGAAAAGTGCCATTGCAAATACAAAATTTTTATTCCACAGCTCCAACAGCTTTATAGCATGCTCTACATTTATAACAATAAACTTTGGGAAATTACTCTCTTCATGTTTAAGAAAATGCTTTGCCCTTTTCTTGTCATCTCACAATGGGTTTTACATACATTATTTTGAATGGCGTGATCTTTATGCAAAATTCAGGGCATGTTTTGCCATTTTTAACCAAGTATTTGATTTCTAAAATGAGCAAAACATTGCATAAATTTTAAAAATTCAGCTTTTGTAGCCTTATAAAAATTTTATTRTCATTTTTATTAGACTGGAGACCAGCCAGTGGGTTAACTGGTAGATTGTCTAGCAAAACTGGCTCTACTATATATGTAAAACAAAAAAAAAAAAAACCAAAAAAAAAACTTAGAGAAGTTTGAAAAGAATCTAATAATTTTAGCAACATGTTTCCCATCTCTAATATATACGTTTCTGCACATACACAAAGGCATGAATGTTAAATGCCATGACCACCATATTAAGTTCTACAGTCATTCAAATACCTCAGTGTAAATTAATTTGGGAAAGGTGAAAAATATCTCCCAGGCAGGACATTTTTCTGCTTATGAACTTCAGAAAACAAGGCGAAGTGGAATCTGCACTTTGGGAGGTTCAGATAGAACCTTAGCAGAAATTCATCATGTTAGCAATGCTGCATTGAAAGAAATTTTATAGACTGGTCGTGGAATGTCCACTCTTGGAGGTTTACACAACTTGTCTGGAAAAAGGCTCTGTGTGTCTGATCTGGTGTTGAGAGTAGCCTGGCTTGGAGTGGGAAGTTGAACAACCTCAGTTTGTGATGTTCCTCCCCTTCCCCGTTTCTGGGACTGTGTTTTGATAACACACGAGAGCACATTCTGTAACAGGTGCGGCTTTCCTAATGGGAAACTCCTTAATTTATCAAGTCATAATAAGATGTCAGAAAAAGTCATAACAAGAAAGCTGAAACCTGGGGTTGAGAGGAAAATTCAATTCTAGCAACTGACAAAAATGGCTTTTCCTTAATGTAGCTTGACAAACAAAACCATATCGTCATGCARTGCTTCTCTTTGTAGTAGAATTTAATCATTCAACTCTTCCTGACAAATTCTCTCACTTCATTCCCTTCACTTCTGTGTCTAATTTTTCTTCCTGTCCATTTAATCTAGGCAAGCTTTTAAAAAYCAGAGTTTTGAAAGATGTTGTCTAGAAATCTGCTGTTTCACACAGYTTGTAGAACTCAATCTTGCAAAGATTTATGTCTAAAATAGCTTTCCAGTACTATAGGTCTTTATGTCAATTACTTCTAGCATTTTTTTAAAATTTAACTTTGAAACATGCCATTTCTCTCTTGTCTATGTCTTTTAATTTTCTTCCATTCTTTCATTGACTTTAATATTCAATATTTCAATTYCTTAATAATGTCCATATGAATCATTATGAAAATGATTGGCATAMTGAATAAAACTGTAAGTTAGATAACAGTTCCCTCCCCCAGATTTTCTCCTCCACTTTTTTGAGCTTATTAATGTAGGATTTTTCTTTGTGGTATATGTTTCTTCATATGTGTACACAAAACCAAAAATTAAATAAAGGGGTGGAATAAGCATGGTGAATTTAATAGATAAAGAACCTGTTAGGTAGGGAACAAGTTCAGCAGTTTTAACCTTCTTGAGGAATGTCTTTATTCTTACTTGAATATAAAATTAGATTGTCTTTCAGCCTTTCATGTCTCTGAATAGTGAAAATAATATCCTGTAATTATTACATATTTTGAAAAATGGAAGGGTGGGTATTTGGATAATGTAATGKGTGCCAGCATGAGAGACAGGGCTTCAGCATGAAAAGATAATCTATGGAAGCTGTTTATCAAATCTTGATGTGAAGGCTGTGATTCCAAGTCTGAATTTGTTTGTTATCTTTCATTTTCTATTTATGTTATCAGTATGAAAGTTTTGTTATCACTAAATCTTATCATCTGGGAGGACTGTTTGTCAACATCAAACTGAATTCTTTACAGGCATTAACAAAGCAGAAGGAAGTAGGATTCTGCTAGCAGGCACTTAGCTCCGTATTGCTTCTCAGATCACTTAATCCCAACAACAAATATTTCTTTGGCCTATTTTATCATTACCCTGTTTTACAGAAATACCCAGTGAGTGCTGACAAACAGTGGGAGGAATTTCTCTCACCTGACATTATTTTTATTCCAAGTTTGACATTAGGTCTATAGCCTAAACTAATCACAGAATCCCAGTGATGTTAGTGGAGAGAAATGGCAGCTCCATAGGGCAATTCCTTCCAAGGTCYGAGAGTCCCACATCTATTTTAGAGTCACTCACCGATGAAGTGCCTTCCTATCTCTGCTGATTATTATAAGCTAGCTGACTAATTTAGGCTAGGTTCACACTTGGGACTAGACTTGACATATTCCACATGGCAAAATTCAGGTACATTTCAAAATTTCTTTTTCAAGTTCTAGGAAAGCCATTATATGGAAAAAAATGTGTGCCATTTTTTGCCTCCAAGAGTTTAATTTTTCTGTTATTTAGACAGATATAATTTGTTCATTATCTGGTCCTTTTATTACCACATTCTCTTGGAATATCTGTTTTCCAAAAGAAAAGAAAATATATTTTGTTCTTTGCTTGTTAAATATTTCCATTGGGAAACTGACAGTTTCCTATCACCTCAGTTGTGTAACTCACTCTCATAGGTTAAATCCAATGTGAATGAAGAGTCAGAACCATTTTATACTCACTCCAAAGATATCCCAATATATAATTGTACTTATAAATGTATTTATAGTTAAACAAAAAATCAGAGTGTCTTATCTTTTCCTTTGTAAGTACTGATTATTCAGTAGTCATGTATTTGCCGAGTTTAAAAGTATCCATTGGTATCCATTCCCCACCCCAAAGGTATTATGTAGTACATAATAATGTCTTTATAATAGTTGATATTTGGGTCTCTGCAGTCATGTATATACCTAAATCTTATAGAACAAAAAGTAAGTGTGAGAAATCATTATGTGTTTAAATTTTCTAGCATGCTTATTCTGAATTATCACAGTATTGGATCTTACACATTTTCCTTTTAAAAAAAAGTTAGACACAAAAATGTGGCCATCTACATAAATATTTTCCTTAGCTGACTTCATACTTTTTGTTGAAGTTGCCTCAGTCAAAAAGTTTACCTCAAGAAAGTGTGAAACATGATGGACAACAAAATGTGTCAACCTTTATGTTCAGTCAGCATCCATTTCTCCTGATTCACTACATACCTAGTACCAGTGTGGGAGTGTSTAATAGTTTTATCCMAGAAGAAATTAAATTATGGTTTYGATGATAYKGAAGGAAGTAATAATTCTGCAGGGTTTAAGTGTGCATAATCAACACAGTCCAGGCAGTTTAGTTTGGGTTATGTCTCACCTTATTGCATTATGTTTCCAGGTTTAATAATTAGACCTTCTATCAGAGTCTTGCCATGTATTTGTTTTAGTTTCTCTTATTTGTTCATTCCTAATTTATTAACAATGGGGGATGGAAGAACTGTATTAACAGAAGTATTTGTTCATTGTTAGAGAGCCTGAGGTAGAAGTTTGCTTTAGTGGGTAATGCCATGAAATGGAGCACAGATTATAATTGCTTTTTATGTACATTATTTTAATATATGAAACATTTCATGGATTAGGTTCCTGTTTACTGCAAATGAGGACTTTTGATTTAGTGCCTAGTTTTTCCTTTCCTTTTTCTTTTGCACAATTGGTTTCGTTAGAATAGCAGAGATGTCTTCTTGACACCTATATTTTTAAACTAAAGCACAAAGTTCTGGGGCTAGACTTGCTATTTCCATTAGAAGGATGTCCCTGAGTTAGACTTCCAAGATTGTCTCATTTTTGTCTTGGAACAGATCTTGACCTATTGTTCTGTAGGACTCTATTACTGCCTCATGTGATAGTCAAGGTAAAGATGAACACGAGCAATGGGGAAAAATGAATCTATCCCTACAGACATTAACTTCTGAAGGCTGGAAAAATCTATGCTCAAAAGTTGTTCCTCTTTCAGCAGAACTATTCCATCCATCATTATTCAGTGTAAAGTGTATTCTGTACATCATGTACATAACCAAAGAATGAAAAATTAAAAAGTACCATGCATTGAAAAGTTGGGTACAATACATCCTTGYATGTCATGATCTCTGGCACTTTCTGCTGGCTATCTGACTTTTGAATCCTTAATTGCTATAAAAGATTTGCCAGCAGTCACAATGCCTTGTCTTCCAATTAAGCCACGTATTGTTAAAAAAGTTTGKTTTTCTTGCTTTTTTAAAAACACATTTTTCAAAAATGTAAATGTGGCAGAGACAAAACTATAGCTGTGTCTTTTATTTGTTGGAGCAATCCTCACAGTTCATTTATCATTCATCAACCTTTTCTGGATATACCTATCCCTCAAGACTGTGAGCTGGAACATACACACCCACATATGTATATGTATGTGTGTGCATATATATATATATGTATATGTAAATGTAAACCCCATATTTRGCTTTGGAATCTTATTCTCCTCGAGTTTTGTGCATTTAATCTGTTAATTTGCGTTCCTTTGATCTAATGGAATACAAATGTAGTTCACAGCAACAACAATGATAGTAATGATAATAATAACAATAACACATAGAGGTTATCCTTTGCCATAAAAAATTATGTTGCATAGGACACTTCATTCTATTCCATAGGAAATGGTGGAAAGGATATTCATCTTTATTTATAAGAGAAGATAGAGTTAGTATTTGTGGGATCCACAAGCTTCTCAGATATTTTGGGGAAACTGAAGACTGCTTAGTTATGGTACAGGTTAATGTATGTCTCAGTACCTTTAAGTCAAACAGGAAAACCTGGGCTTGAAAGAATTTTCCTTTTCTTATACCTTAYCTCTCTAGGCAAAAGCAAAAAGACAATTACATTCATAGCTATATGAAACCCCCATGGAAATAAATCTTTTAATTGTATTATGGTTCTTTGTATCTGTCCTAGGTTCATGACATTTGCTTGCTTCTTTTTGGTCTACTTATAATTAAAATATGTATTCTTTTTGTTAATATTCTGTGTTGAAATTAGTCTAAGTTGGATGATACTGTTCAGAAAGTACTCTAGTTCATCTTTTAAACATGAGCTATAATCTAATTATTAGAAGATGTTTGATTAAAATTGGAAATTACTTTTGGGATGAAACTTTAACTGTGTTTCTGCTATAAAGTATTTCAGGAAAATCCCATAAAACCAACCAAGCATGTCTTACAGACAGATGTTCTTCYGTAAATTTGCAAACATGGACTGCAGCAATAGAACATTATGCTTATCCTGAGTAGATGATTAGATTAATAGAAGTTGGAAAACGTGGAATCATTCCTTTTGTGTACATTCTTGTGCAAAAATTATCTGTCTCTGGGCTTGGGAAGATGAAAATCATTGAATTATTGATAATCAATGACATAAAATCATTGAAATTTTGTAAATCTACTTACTTCRTATTTGTTGTTTGTTGAAAAACAGAAACAGAGGCCCTGTAGGTTCACACCAAGAGTGAATTTGAATACTAAATCGTATTTGAAGTGAATCCAGACAGCATTTAACATTAAAAAAAGAATTTGAAAGCTTTTCATTTTTGTAAAAGGTGTACTTAAACAATTGCTTGTGTTTGGGATGCACTTTATATTGGGCCAACGAAGTCTTCTGGTCATTTCTCAGATGTTATTCTTTAAGTAATTGATCTGTGTTTAGCTGTGTTTGACTGGAACAAGGCACAGTTACATCATTGTAGTACTGAAGTTTACAGGATGGCTTTGCCTTAAAGAAAATGTTAAAAAAGAGAAAAACAATAAGTTCTTAAGAATTATGAGTTATCATTTCAAAAGTTCACAAGTAAGATATGAAAGGGATTCAGAGTAATTTGGTGTGATTACTTGTCAAGATCACATCTTAAATGCACAAAGATCTCTAAACCCAACAATTATTTGAAAAGGCTGTAAATAAAGTTAGATAAACACTTCGTACAATTCAAAGTAGAAGATTCTCTGTATCTTCAATTTGATAATTACAGACTGAAAAACTGAGCAAGATAGAGGCTTATGGATATTTGTAGATATAAYATAAATTTTAAGTAATGTTCTTAACATTAGCAAAAAGCACTTACAGTAATAATTGTAGGCTGTATTGCAGKCRTGTGAATGTCTGTATGTATATGCTGTCTTRGAGATAATTCTTAAATATTCACAGACATTACAGCAAAGAGCTAAACTAATGCATGTTCTGGTGAGGCTGTAAAAATGTAGCCCAAAAGAATATTTATTACTTTGTCTTTAAAGTAATTTGCTTTGAAATGGTTTTATTGTGCTCCAGATTTATCTTTTTAAAAATTAAATTAACATGTGCATTAATTTTAATATTATATGATTAAAATGCTTTAAATRTATAATTTTAAGCACTATATGTTGTTTGTCTTCTCCAAAACCATGTTTCAATGTTGTTATTAAAATGGAAGATGGTGATAGTAAAACAGTTTATTATAAAGAAGAAAATTTATAATTTATAAAATATGGTTTCTTATTTTTTTTTGTATTGTTTTTATTGTTCATATTAAGGGGATATTTCTATTAACTATACTTCAGTAAAAGTTTGTATCTGTTGTTTGTATTTTGACACCAGCAAGGATATGGGAATTAGTTGCTCATCTCACTTTATCATAAATGCAGGTATGTGTAGAYTAGACTGAAATTACTCCTGAAAGTAATCATCCATGGAGCCATAAAGCCCTACCCTAAAAAGAGCTCTGAAAATGTTGTAATTTACTTCTATTTCATTTGCAGATTGCCTTCTCACAGCACAATACTATCATGGATCTGGTGCAGTTCTTTGTCACCTTCTTCAGGTAAATTGCTTTTTCTGTCTTCTGACTGAAATYCTGATGACTCTTTACCATCAAAGCAGAATCTTAACCAGCTTCTGAGTCTTGAGAAATGCCTGAAAGGAGACCTTCAACGTTTTCTCTAATTTGCAGCAGTGGAGGATCCAGGCCAATTAAAGGCAGCTGCTGGAATCTTGCATAATATAATCAGGTATTTCGTATTCAGTGGTACAGACTTCACACTTCATAAAGATTAGCTGAGTTTGTACCATATATTACAGTGATTAAGAAATCCAGCTAAACGTAAGTAAATTATGTGTGTGATTTTTCTATAAACACTTGTATGGAATTATTTAAGATGATGGCTCTGTTCATTAGCTTATTTTTAATAAAGCACACCAAATCACTTTTAATACCTTCATGTGTTAAATTGTGAAAAGCAGTAGTTGATGCTTGAGATTTGGTTCTGGCAGCAATGCAGGGATGGGCTTCCACTGCAAATGGACAATTATTCTAAAATCTGAACGAAACTCCACTGAAAGACTTCTTAAAAGTTCAGCTATTTTATAWAATGTCAGAGACTTGAATATACATGGATTAGTTACAGTGCTTTGAAATCTTGCTGTGAAGATATTTCCCAATGACCATGAAGTGTACACAAAACACAAAGTGTGAACAGTGACAGRCAGATGTGTTCATCAGACTTTCTGTGTTTCTAGAACGGCTGTGACTTAATTTCACGAGTTCACATCACAGCTTCTCTGTTGCCTTAATTCAGTGTGCTCTGGGAAACTGTACCTAAAGAATCAGAYTCTTGAGCACTGTGAATGGACCAAATTCTGTTTATTGCTGCTGCCAAAAGACACAGAAATGAGCWGAGCCTGAAGTTTTCTGTAGCAGGGGCTTTGGCTAATGGAGAGGAGTTTAGTAGGTGAGATAAAATATCCCATTTCTCATCATTCACCAGAAACAGAGCAATAAAATGCTGAKTGCCTGAAGGTCAGTCTAGTGGCATCTTCGGTGTTTGGTTTTTTGGGATTTTTTTTTGTGTTTTGGTGTTTTTTTCTCTTTTTTCATGGGGAGACAGAAAGCTCTAAAAAATTATGATGYTCGTACAAACCTTTAGATTACAAACCTTTATAGAAGGAAGCAAAGTCTGTCCAGGTACAACAGAACAGAGGGATCCTGTGACAAACAGCAGAGTCAAACCCAGAGCAATGTGTTGGTGCTCTATGCCCTGATGCAGTGACCCAAGCAAAGGTGCAGACCTTATTTGCAGGGCACCTGCAAAGACAGACAAATCCAGCTAAGGCTTTAGGGTTATAATGAGAAAGAGTATTTAACAGAAAAAAAAATTCAAAATCTTGGTGTAAGGTTGTATGGCAGTCTTCTATAACTCAAATGCTGTTAAGGTGTCTGTAGAAATAGGTAGAATGTCAACAGTTTGTAGCCTAAAAGAATCATTTAAATGAAAGTTTGGGTTTTTTTGTTTGTTTTCTGTGGGTTTAGTTCTATTTGTCTGTGGGGTTTTGTTTTTGTTTTGTTTTGTTTTGTTTTGTTTTGTTTGCTGAATGGAAATGTGGTGTATTGTGACTGTGGCAAATCACTGTGGTACAGTAATAACCCAGGGTGTATTTGCTAGGATTATTGATAGAAAAAATAATTATGTTTAAAGACAATTTGAATGTGCTTGRTAACAAAACGTATTTCAACATGCTTTGATGAACATGCATTTCTCCCATCCACTATTACACTTCTCATATTTCTGAGGATGAGGCAAAATRCTGTTCACCCTTCCTGGCCAAAGCAGCAAATATATCCATTTGACAATAGCAGCTGTTCAACAACCAGGAAAAAAGTATAACTTTAAACTGTTTCTTTATAGATTTTGTGTTCCAGACTGAAAGACGAAAGTAGCATTTTGCTGCTTGAATCAGAAACATTAAAACAAGAATTTTTAGAACATTCCTGATTTATAAAGATGAACTGTTTTAWAAGTGTTGTTCTGTAAGGACTTTGTTTAAAACTATACATAATAAAGCACAAATGCTTGCTCTACCATTGTACTCATATAGAACAAAAAAAATTCTATGATTTGAGTAAATCCAGAATTGAGAGCTTATAAATACTTGATTTCTAAACCTACTTTTAAATAAAATTATAACAGTACAACAGAGCTTATAACAGTACTCAAACAATTCCCAGATAATTATTCATATTAAGAACCTGAAGCATAAGTTCTAGTAAGAAATGTGGTTAAATCTCATAATCAAAAACCAGGCAAGCATGAAATTGGTGCAGATGACAAAGGTTAGCTGTTAATATAYTTGTGATAGGAAATGATAAGCAACTGCTGCTGTCAGAACTACGTTTTTAAAGGCTTCTTCAAATGCATGGTACCAACTACTGTCTCATCAAGTACTTTCTCTAAGTTCCCAGAATCATTACTTCCCTTGCCTCTGGTACTTTGGGTGAAGCTGGCTGATTTAGTAGAATAATTTAGTCACTTTTATAACACATCTCCTTACTGTCATAAATAACAGAATTTCCAATTTTTAATAAGTAGAGCACTGTTAAATGAATATGGGCTCTTTGAAAGTTTGAAAATCCTACTTTTTTTGTGTGATTTATGAAATTCCATGAAAAATAATGGTCATTTAGGATCAGGGGTACATTCTTTCTATTAAATCTTTCTGTGAGCAGTATGAGTGAGAGAAAACAATATTCAAAATATACCCTGTGCTTATTGCAGGAGGGGATGAGTATTTTGGTAAAGATGAGCATGAGCTGCAAAAGGAAYTGCAGCAGATGCTGAAAAATCAGATTTATTAACTCCATGTGTATGAGWGTGTGCCAGAATCTGTGAGCAGCCCCTTTAGTTGTGTCCCCTGCAGTGGGAGGGGATGGCTGCATTTCAGCTCTGTCCGAGCTCCTGAGAGCTGCAGTGCTTGGATCTGCCATTCCAGGTGTGAATTTACAATGGGAGATCTCCTCCTCTTTACCATCATCCTTTGGTCTGTGTCCCTGCCTTCATGTTTTGTTTCCCTTATTGCTAGGTTTTGGCATGCTTATCTTTATGGGATTGAATATTGATCTCCATAAGAAAGACAAAACTCAGCATGTCAGGATCAGATCACATCCACYGTGGCTGGRATCTCAGAAAATGCACAAGTCTTAKAAATCTAAATTAGAATATTTTATAGCAACATGAAAATCAAGTTATCATAGCAAAATGGATTTTACATTTGGGGCTGGAATAAAATTGATTTTTACTTAGTGATGCATTAAATGGTTTTCATCTCACTTAGAAGTTGTTTCGYTTCCTCTGGGAAAAGCACTGTGGTGGGAAATTTCAGTTGGGTTTTCTTTCTTTAAATGTTTGTTTAGAATTGTTGAATGTAGCTTTGTGTCTTCTGCTCTCTGGATCACACAGAAACTTTGTCATCACTGTAGAGTTATTTGATATGTTCATATTTCCTGAGAAGGCAGCCACTTGTTATTGGCCTGCAGGCAGAGGAGATTCCCTGGTACCGCTGGATCAGTTGCTCTTCAAAACAACATGAGTCACTTATTCCGTCAGGGAACAGAACTGTTTTCCATTATTTTMTTGTTTTTTATCTTTCTGTTTGTCCTTTGAGTCATTTGGGAGTGTGTGTGAGTGCRCTGGTGCTCACCATGTTTTGATTTCAAAAGACACTGCTCCTCAAAATACAAAACAGTTGCTCAGATATGTGAACATGGCCTATATGCCTGCTTGGTATAAAACAGGTGTGGGCTTTTTCCTCCCTTAAAGCCAGTGCATTTAAAATTTTGAATTCTCACTTCTTTATGTGAAGGTGTTCATTGTTCCTCCTGAAGCTCTGGAATGTTCTCCTTTCAGAGCTGTGACTTTCTGCAGCTGCCTTGGATTTTGTATCCTAAGAAGAATCAGAGATAATTAATATTACATTTATGTTTYGATTCCTTATTTTATATTGTATTTTCTTAAATCCAATTAGTCAATTGTTAGACTACAACGGCCTTGGTGCTTACAGCTATTTTTCTTCTAGACTGCTTAATCCTGGTAACTTTTTTATGAAACTCCGCTCCACTGTATTTTAAACAAAAGGCCAAGAACAGGTTTTCATCTGTGATAAATGAACTTGAAATTTTGCTTTTGTCATTTTAATTCCAAGCAGAACGAATTCAGTCTTCTTGGGACATGTACCAGTTGTGAAGTGAACATCAGGAGTTTATTCCCAGATGTTGGGAATACAGTGAAGTGGGATGAAAGCTGATGAAGGAAAAACAATAACAGAAAATAAAGGAAGTAAAAAATATTATTGTTTCCCTTCAGGCAATAGTGTCATTGTCCATTACAGCGAGTGWCAAGAGGCTTTGTCAAGCTCAGTGCCCGTCTGTCTCTGCAGGCGCGGTCGGTGTGACGGGCTGGGCACGGAGTGACATCCAAAAAATGAGCAATCTCTTCATGGCAGAGCAGAAATATCCCGGGTCCCTGTGCTCAGCTGTGATAAATCACAGAAAGAGAGAAAAGACGGTGCTAGACCTCGTGCTATGCTGTGAACTTCGTATGTCTGAAAATATTAAATCTAATTATTCATTTTTAGAAGAGACATCTGAACTCAAAGGAATTAATCTGATAAACTTTCTATATGGGAATATTAACACAAATTTTCTCGTACCAAAGAAGCATTTTGTGTGGAAGGTTTTGTGGTCTTTTTAATTTATCTGTTGGGATCTGAGGTAGGGATGCTATGATTTGCAAAATTATAGAAATTCTACTGTGTATTCCAAAAACCACACTTTTGGAAGTGAGAATTCCACTGTAAAAAGTAGTTATATAATCTATTTAAATGTTTTAATCTGAATTTAATCTTCATATGTTGTCCAATTATGTTCAATGTCATAGTTGGTTTTCTGTCTTTTTCTTAATGTTTTTTTTTGTGATATTTTAGGAAAACACTCAGCACTTCCAAAATGGTATTTGTTTCCTATATTTTCAATCTTTTCCATTTGGAATTCTGATATCAGGAATGAGGAATGAGGGGCCTTTTATTCTTTGTCCAGTACAATTACGGAATTTTTAGTGTTCCTGAATGATGCTTCTTTGGCCTGGAAATCTAAAAATCCTTAACCTGTCTTCCAGAAAATTTAATTTTAACAGCACTTTTAAGGAAAGTTATGACTTTTTTACACCTACCCTTAGAATGTATTACAAATTCCCTGTTCAAACATTYCTCTCTTCTTTACTTTCTAGAAGATTTTTGATGTTTCATTGCACAGGAAAGACCAGTAAGCCCAGGCTTTGCAGAGCAGTTGTCAGAGATGATTTTAAACTGTTGTAGGAGTTTATGCCTTGGGAGAGGAAGGATTAAGTTGTTTTTCTGTATTCAATATATATTAATAAATTATTTAGCACAAACAYGATGGCTATTCTGACTAATAAACTAATACATATTGTATTGATATTTCATTGCTGCTGCTTGCTTTAAAATATAATTTATATAAAATGCAGTTGACACCATTGATATTTCAATCTCCCCATTTTCCTCCACAAAATTGTTCTCATGATGTTTCTAATAKTAATTTTAAATGTGTTGCTCTGGAGACTTACAGCATCCTTTTGGCAGTATCATGGTTTTAGCCATGACAAAGTAAAACAAATCTAATGTGGATATTCTTTTCCATGCATTCTTACCAAATACAGTGTTCTGCCTGGAAGGATTAGATTAGAAGGTGGATAGGTATTTCTTTTAAACTCTTAATCTGTTTTGTATAAGTTTGGTAGTTGTGGTCATGTGAGAAGTGAATTTTAAGAGCAGTGATTTTCTTGAGACACTTCATGCAAGAATTATTTACGGGAATATATGGATTTTCAGGGCTGCATAAAAAAAAAAACTTTTTAATCAGTCATCTGGATAAGAAGAATTATCCATGTAATTAGTTTCAAATGAACTTGAAACTTGTTGCTTAACTTGTGTGAATTCCATCTGAGACACAAATAAATACAAATTTGCATTTAAATGATTTTTGGTAATACTTGAAGTTTTAAATGCCATCGTATATACTTTACCTCATATTCAGGCATTTTGGGCTGTAGAAACTGAGTGCCTGAATGCTCTACATGATTTTTTGATTAGAGGGTTCACATTTTCCTTGGATTCCTTTAATTCAGAAATAAACTGTGGGGGTGAAGAATGGAACATAGATCTAGGCTGATGGCAAAAGCCCWGTCATACTTAAGGTTGTGCAAAAATGATGTTTTGTGGCTGAGGAGGGAAAGATTGAAGCTCTTGGTTGATCCATCACAGAAAATGGAGTGTGGGAGCCAGRGCACAGAGCTGCTGGTGCTGGCAGTGTTTCTCATAACAAGCAGGAGTGGGAAAAGGACATTCCTGGGCCACTGAGATGGTGATGCTGCCTTGGGTGGCCGTGCCTTCCACTGGCTGAGCCATCCAGAGCTCTTCCCGACCTGCTGCCTGAAATGTCTTGGCTCCACAGCCAGCATTCATTTCCCTGACACCACACACTGCATTACCATGAACTGGAAGTTTCATATTCTACTTTGCTAGCCAAGACTACTTTTCTCTAAGTCTTTACACATTTTAATTTGGTTTTGAAAAACTCCATTCCCAGAATCGTTCTGAGTTGCTAATCACTGAAACAGTCCTACTTATAATGATGTTTATAAAACTTTGTGATTCATAGCAATTTAATTAATCATTAAATTTTTTTTTTAAATTATACTGCTGTCATATGGATCAGGCTTCTAATATTATGTTTACAGTGCTTTGTGCTTCAGATAATCCTGTTGAAATCTTTGGAGCTGCTTGTCATGTGCATATACCAGTTAACACAAGGATGGYTGAACCCAGCACATCATAATCATAAACACAATGTTCTTGTCAACTACAATGAGAGAAATCAATTGCTGTGACAATAATTGCTATTTGAAGTTGTGGTGTTAGAAAAATAATTGTTCAATTATTTTTATTTTGGAATTGCGCTTGCTTTATAAAATATCAATTAAAATGTGCTCTATTTGCCAATAAAAAGATAGTAAATAATGTGTTGGGAAAGCAGTTCTTGGAAAAACAGTTAATGTGATCTGTTAGGAAACTTTTGCAGTATTAATTCAAAAACATTTACTTAGGAAACTTTTCTTTGCATATGCCCACACTAAAAAGCTTTTTTGTCATCAGTTTGTTGTACTGAATATGTTAAATTTTTGTTCATGTTACTGCTATAGTTAGTGTGAAGGGGAAACAAAAGTGTAGGGTCACTGTTTAGATTGCTAATTAGGTAACTTTGCATTTTTATGCTCTTGTCAAAGAAAGATCAACAGGCAGGAGGTTTGTGAATACAGAAGGATATTTAATTACCATCTCAGCACRGCAAGACTCAAGTAATTGAGCAATAATTGCCTTGATGGCCCAACTCCTATGTTCAAAAAATTCTTGGGGAAAACTTATGAAATATGTGCAAATATTTATATGTGGGCAGTAAGTGAATCCGTTACGCACCTCATAAACATTCTGAAAGGAATTTGGGGTGCTTCTGTCTGTGTTGGTGATCAGTGGGAATAACCAGATCCTCTCTAGGGCAGGATGGTGCTGAGGACCTGCTGCCCCACACTCACCTCTGGGTTGCTGCTGGAGCTTGTCCTGCAAGAAGAGTAAATGTGATGGGTGCTCAAAGTAGAATCTCACATCATTTTTCATTTTAGTAGGATTAAAAGTATACTAGATTTAAGCTGAWGTTTGAAAAAGTGCTTGCATTCATCTGTTTGTGGAAGTTTATTTGGAATTATTATGCAAATTACTGTCTTAAGGAAAATCATAGAAGCAACAATTATTCACGCATCAATYTCTACATACTTCTTTTACGTTTTAATTTCTATTTTTATGGTAAATAATCAGAGATTTAGAAAAAAAAATAACAAAGCATGGCACATTTTGTTTTGTTCTGTTTACCTTCCATTTACAGTATTGCTCCTTAAAATATTTATGCTTAGTTCATGAAATAGTTCCTTTTACATCCCTGCAAAAATAAGTAAGTTATTTTGCTTTAACAAAAGTAGTACTTTGATACAATATGTAATTTTTAGGCATTAATATGTAATGAAAAAACCTGAATTCTGTAGTGTACTTATAATGCGTTCTTAGAGCTTAAGGCACAAATGTGTCATTAATTCATCTGCTCTAAACATGCTGATCATTACATTTCACGGATTTTCCCCTCTATTTATCCATGTAATTTAAGTTTCTTTAAAGATATCTACAGATTTTATTTCAGTTGGCCCATACCAAGCAGCAACACATCCACTAATTCCCCTAACAGCTTTCAGTTTGCCTCCTAAAGAAACACAGAGACATTAATTTCTGGGTTATGGRAAACACCTTCAGCCAGGTTTGCACTAAATATGCCCAAATGCGAYCTCTGGAAGTTAAAAATTTGCTCTGTGGCTTGCAAAAATAGTTATGCAGGCAGTAATTATTGCTTGCAGTTTTCCTTTGTTCTATTAAATCAGTATTTCTGTTTTCATACTACCCAGAGCCTTTCTTGGAAGAGCCCAGACCTCCCTGCCAGGCCCTATTGTTCTCTTGCAGCCTTTCCTGAGCCACTTTTCTCCGCTGTGTTGGACTCAAACTGGATTCAAGGCTTCTTCCTCTGCAGTTCATCCGTTCTTTAATTGTTTATTGTCTCCAAAATAATGCCAGGACAATAACTTCCAATCAGCCTGCAGTACMGGCCACTGTTAATGGATTGCTCATTTTCAAACTTTTTTACTGTTTCCTCCTGTTTTGAAGAGAAAGCTCTGCAAAGCTATGTCTTTATCTTCTGGCAGTTCATTTCTTTGTTRTGGAGACCACAAAATCTTGATAAGGCTTGGGCTGCTGTGGTTTTAAGGGCATCTTAGTATGGCAATTGTCTTATGGGGAAGATTTACACTTGTAGGTGAAAAAAGTCATTCACTCTTGTCCTGTGGGTCAGCATTTCATAACCCATGTGCATTGCAAAAGCATCTATCCATATATCTGCATGTGGATGTCACTCAGAGTCTCAACTAGAGAGATGGTAGTCATAATCTATGATCATGTGAACTGACACCTTTAAATTTTATGCTCCCTATTTGCCATCCATCCTATTTCTGTATCTTAAATTATCTAGTCATTGCAGCATAGTCAAATCTTTTTTTTTTTAGTATATAATTTTTTTTTTATACAGAAAAGAAATCATAATAATGGCTATGTTTCATTCAAATCTGTCTGCTTCCTGCCATTGTTTTGAAACCATGATTTTTGTGCTGGATAAATTACAGTCTTGGTGTTTTCTCCCCATGGAAACTCGTACACACTTTAGGCACGTTGCATTTGGTCTTTTCCAAAAGTAAAATGATTAAGTTTTTGAAGGCATTGTCAGGAAAAGATTTGCTCCAAAGTTTCAATATGTTTTGGTGATTTTTCTCTGTATTCTCTCCATATTTTCCAATCTCCTTTAGAAAAATGCCAATGCCAGAGCCTTAAGTACAAGTCTGATAGTATCTGGTTTGGCAATACCTTGTAGAGTGATGAATTCATCTCCCAACTGCTGCACCTGAGTATTTAAGGTTGTTTTAACCCTTAAGCTTCCCAGCAGTAATTCATACTGAGTTGTCATTCACACTGGTCTCTAAATTATTTTGGGAATTGTTTTATTCCAAGGGGAAAATAAATCCTTTGCAATGTAAATGAGGTCTGAATTCCTTGTTCTCATAAATACAATTTAGCAGTGATTATGTATTAAAAAAAAATTAAAAACTGKCCACTGTACAATCTCTGTGCCATTAACCAGTAGTTAAATCACTTTCTTTTTCAGTCTYTGTGTCATGCACAGATCTCTSAGSTGTTCTGTATTTGACCCATCAAAACTGAGTGGATCTGATAGTGTGGGAACCTTGTGACCCATCTAAAAGTTCCTTTTTCAGATGTTGGTCCCCTTCTGACAGTTTCTTTTTTATCTGCCTGCTCGCCAATTTTAATTCATTTTATATGCTTTGCACTTTCTTTTTTTACATCTCAGTCACAAGAAGGAGATAAGAAGTATAATGGGGAACTGGAGATCATCCACCTACACCTGTCCTGCTGTTTTTTTTTACATTTTTTGCCTGTGATATTGTCTTTATCATGGCTCACTTCAACTCCCTCTTTTTTCAAAGCCAAAGAGAACTTATTTCTCCACCATTTCATTCCCCCAGCCAAGCTGACTGTAGGCCTTTATATATTTTAGGTTCAGCTTAGGTTTTTTKAGATAAGGGTGATGTTTGCTTCAAGATACAGGCACACTATAGATTTATACTSTGACATCCCAGTGCTTTCTGGTTTGTTCTTTATTACTTTTCTAATCTCTTTTAACATCCTATTTTCTGTTTTGACTGCCACTAAACATTCCGTTGATATGTTCAAAGAACTATCTGCAATGATTTCAAGATMATTTTCTTCAGTGGTAATTGCTAATTTAGAACCTATCATGGTGTATTTGTAGCTAGTTGTAGTTTTGGCTTTTTTTTCTTGTGCACATTGCCTTCAGTTCATTGTCACTGAATTTCATTCTCTTATTTTATTGCCAAGTCACTCTGTATTGTGAGATCCTTTGCAGTCAGCTTTAATTTTTATTGCCCTATATAAACCAAGGATGTTATCTCACCACAGCCTGGAACTAGGTTAGTTTCACAAAGTCTATTTTCCATGTCTTTCTTCTCTTCATTAACATGAATTTTGATTTTACCCCCCTTCTATTTATATTTAACCTTACCTCCAAAAAAAACCCCAACAACCAGAAGAAAGTAAAATACTTGCTTGCCATATACTTGCCTATACAAGTCTCATTATCAATGCTGTAATTTCCAATGGTTTGTAGTGTTTATAGTGCAATGAGGCACTCATTGCTGRTTTTAGCTTTTCATGTAAACTAACTGGTATTTTGACCAATGAAAAGAAAATTCAGTGTGTGACCCATTCCACAGAATCAATTTGTCTGAAGTGTTTCAGCCAGAACTCTGAATATTTTCTATTCTACTACCTTAAAAAATGGTTCAAGAAATTAGTAAATGTGAAGGACAGAATTTTCTAAGGGTGGAGATTCTGTTCCTGGTCATAATAAAGCAGTCACACGGTRCCAGGCTCTCATAGTTTCTTGTGTCCAGCTCCCTTGAATGTATTAACCTTTTCTAAATTCCAGGAGCACTGAGTTCATAATTGCAAACAGAGTTGCTGTTGTTTCCCTGATTTAGTGGGTTTTGGAAGTACTGTAGAGGAGAAGTGAGAAATGTGTTTCCCTTACTTCATGCCCAGCATCCTGATCTATAGCAGAACCTCAGTGATGTTGCCCTAAAGCATCTTCTGCAGGTACCAGCTGCACAGTGCAGTTCAGAGGAGGGGAAATATTTCTGGGAAATACTATTCCTAAGTGCTTCTGGACTTTAAAAGCTTTAGAGATATTGCTGCAAAACTGGATTTATTCTGGTGGTCAGTGGGGGTTTCTTTAGTTCTGCTCATCCCTAGGCACCGAATAAAAATTTACTGTCACTTGCTTTTAAAGGGAGAAATTGGTGTTATTGTGCACTTATGCACAGTAGTCCTCTGAACTATAATACTTCCATAAATGTTGGTATTTCCCATATTAAAGAATATATTTTGAAGCTTTTTGGCAGAATAGAAATTGTGGATGTCTAGTATATTTCAATAGTTACAGTGTTGTATTAATTGAAACCATTATGTACAGCAGGAATGCCAGCATCTGTGAAAGTTCTTCACACAATTAGTAAATCCAGATACTTACATAAAAAAAACTGTCTAAAAATTTTAAAAATCTTCTGAGTGGTTACACTGGTGTCAACTTGAGAAGCCTTTGTCAGTATCCAGACAGTCACTAAAAGAATTTGAGAGTTCAATGATTTTTCTACCATAATACTTTATAGAGTAAATGTTACAATACAAAGATATTGGAGCAAGAGAGAAGACTCTGATGGTGAACTGAAGGTGTTTAATAATTTTAATTTTTGTTCTTCTGTTGTTCTTTGGGGCTGTAATGTGACGATGCCCTTGGAGATGTTTTCCCTGGGCAATTAACCATAGAAATGCTCAATATGATAACACAGGCCTATTGTCATTGCAAACCCAGTTCCTCAAACTAATTATAWGCCCTGTGTAGTTATCATTCCTGCATCCCAGAATGCAGAATTTAAAAAATGAGAGAAATATACTTTTTTTTTTTTTTTTTTCCCTATACCTCACCCTCTTTTCCCATCTACTAAACCTGGAGCATGCAGTGCATACTTCTCGAGACGGTTCTGGGTATGTGGGTTGTACTGGAGTTTATCCCGTGCTAATGGAAACAGTGATAGCATTTCCAGGACAAAACTATAGCATGTGATGTGCATTTGCTTTTGGTTTTGAAGGGGGATTGTTGATGGACATCCTGGTAGAGTTTAGTTTTCCTCAATTTTTGGAGGTTTTTTCTCATGACTGAATGTCTTTTGGTTACCTTCGATACCCTAAAAACATRAGCTTTTTCACACCATTATRTTACAATTATTTTYTTTTTCTTTTGTAATTGCAGTTGTTTCTTATCCTTACTGCTGGTAGCTGCTGTCGTTTGGAAAATCAAACAAACCTGTTGGGCTTCTCGACGGAGAGAGGTATCAATAATTTTAAGATTATTGTAGAAGCTTTATYTTTCAGAATAAGTTAAGAACTTTGATGAACAATCATGGCTCCACTTTCTCTTGTATGTGCCATTTAAATACCCATTTATACTTATTTGTGCTGAAGAGGAAAACTTCAGCACATAAAACTATTTATTTCCCCTGTCAGAAATTGAAGCATTTGCAGCACTAGGCTGCAGAAAAGTAAATTTTCCTTATGGTGGCATATTTAGAATAGAATTGAATCAAATATTTCAGTTGAAAGGGGCCTACAAGGATTATTCAGCCTGACTACTTCAGGACTGACTAAAGGTTAAACCATGTTATTAAGGGTATTGTCCAAAGAAATAATAATTTTTTATACACTGACGCCTTTCTAGGAAGCCTGTTCTAGTGTTTGACCACCTTATCTGTAAATAAATGWTTCCTAATATCCAACCTGAACTTCCCCTCAAAGGAGCCAAATTCTCTCTATTAGAATCAGTTTTATCACTAAACCTGTGGCACAATTGAAATCTTCAGTAAATACTCATTCATAAAATTACCTTATTGTTTGTTCTCTRAATTCTATTGTCATAAGGCTATGTTGAAAAATTTGCCCCAAATATTTGTTCTTACCTGCTTAACAATTAATTACCTTTAAGTAAGATTAAATTTATGATATGTATGCTACTGCATGTATATGAGTGTATAGTCATAGTTGTCATATTTTATTTTGTTCTCATAAATGAGWTCTAAAATTTTTGGATGCTGATGTTTTCCCTCCTTGGAGATTCTAATCCTTATTATTTTTGGGAAGAGGAATTGCTTAATGTACTATAATCTTGATTTTTCTTTTTTATAAGACAAGCTTTGGTCTACATCATGATTTTTTTTCTTAGCATACTGGTACTATGAATGTTTAAAAATCTTAATTTTTTTTTCACTGTATATCTTCAGTGAATTTATATGTGCTTTAAAAGTGCCAGGTAACTACCACTTATAATTTCCCTTCACTGAAATTATAATGTACTAATGCCAAGYTTAGCTTGAACTGATGCTACAAAGGAAAATGGATATTATAGGTGCATGTTTCCTTTTGGTATTATTATTTTTAATTCATAAGAACATTTTTAAGAATTTTCTAAGGGCAAATTCTCATCTACTTCTTATTACTTGCAAAATATGGATGAAAGTTACTTTAAACCACATWATTCAACTTCATAATATTTCATTTAAATTTGTCTCAATACTTTGATAGTTCTGTGCAAAATTGTGTTGTGATGGAATGCAGTAGTTCATTGATTTACTTTCTCATGTTAATGAGGTTGGTTTATTGATGTTTTTAAGAACAGATATGAATGYACCCATTTCCAGATCTAGAGGGTCCAGTCTGTTTTGTGTGATTGCTCTCCTAGATTTTTGAAATAGAATATTTTTAATGTGGTCTTTAGGCATCACTTGATAAAGAAAACATTCTCATACAAAAAGTTTCTGAAGTTTTCCAAGGTTTATTTTCCTAATGTCATCAAAAGTACTTCTAAGACTGTATAAAACTCAAATGAGCTGTTTGATAAATGCCATATAAACAGGAATCAGCTTCTTCAGAAGAGCAGAAGAGAAAGATGTACTTGGCCACTGGGTTAGAACCCTCAGGTTTGTGGTTGGTGCTGAACCTCRGCTTTCCTTGAGTAGAACTTAAGAAACTTGGTTTTCTCTCATAACTAAAGTACAGTAACATTATTATTTGCAAATGCTGAAGGAAACCTGTTGTTTTCAATCTGCTCTTCACCACCAGCTGCAGTTCATGTCAAATACAGGTTTTTTACATTGTTCCATGTGATATTTTCCTTTAATCTAGCTCAGAAARCTTCTTTTTATATGTAGCATATTTTATAAGATTTTTCAATTAAGTGTTGCAAATAAATTGCATGAATAACACACAAGTAGAGGCAATCTACTGTTGAAAAGATTTTTGAAGTATCTATTTTTAAAGCCCATTTGTCAGATTTTCCATCTCTTTCATCATTGAAAGACAGGAATATTTGGCTCTTTAGATGTTTCTTTCAATATGGACCCAAACTACAGAAATAAAAATAAAACAAGAGCATAAACAAATACAGAAAAGCATGCTGTTAAAAGCTATGTATCCTTTTATTGTTCCTCCCATTTTTTTCCCTGAAGGAAGAGGAACATTACTATCCARATCTTGTGATCTTTTAGTAATGAATGTTATCAGGCTGTTGAGGTAAGCCAATAATTTTTTTGAGATTTGTAGAACCCTGTGTGTAGCTGAAAACTCAGGGCTTTGTCCTGTTTTGCCTTCTGACTTCAATGCTCTGCTAAATTGGAATGTTATTGATTCCAAATTGAACAAAGCTTGGCCTCGATCCAATAGAAAACTGGAGCAAGTTGTTTGCATTGTGGAGAGGGGATGTCTCAGTTTTCCCAGTAATTTAGAAATTTTCCCTCCATTTTCTTTCCTAATTCAGGGCTCATTCAGCTGCTCAGAGCACTGCCCAAATCTTGCCGAGCAATTTGAGTTTTGGCTCTATAACATGTAAGAAACTGTTACATTGCATATATATGAAAATAAAAATAGTCTTCTGAAATACTTTAACTAACATTTGTCAACACTGAACTTAACTTCCCTTTCCCCATATCTATTGGTCTTTCAATTTATTTAATTGAAATCATTTTTCCCTAAGTCAAGACCTTGAGTTTTGGTAATATTTTTTTTTTGTTTGTTTCTTATTTTTTCTTACCTACATTGCTGTCTCTTAAGATATATTTTATCTAAGGTTTGTGAACTGTATATTTATACTTTAACTCCTGGAAGAGCTTCTCTTCTTCTCTCCTACCTTCTGAAAGGGCAAGAAACAGCAGATAGACTGTCTTACCTTATATCATCAAAGTTATTCACCTTCTGCATTGAGGGAAAATGGAAAGTATCATTCTTTTATTTTATAGTTCCAAAAAGATCAATGAAACTTTGAGCAAGAGAACATGAACAGCCTCCTGCCTGCCATCCCTTGACACCTTTCCCCACCCATGGATTTGTGACATTTTWAAAAAGGTTTTTAAGAAGGGTTGAAGTAAGATAGTGGAATATTGCTCATCTGAGGGAGCTTGTTCCTTGAAAGGAATAATACAGAATATGACGAGATGATTTGCAAAGCATATTTCTTGTAGCACTATCTTGATTAAAAAATAAAAAGCCCAAAACCCCAAGAAAACAAAACAGAAGGAATCTGGAACATTCACAACAGAGCAGGATAACATTTACAGGAGTTTATGCAGGAGCAGAAGAAAGGTAAAGATGTATAAAGGAATTCCTAAGTATTGCAAGGTTTAGAAATGGGAAAATGTTTTTCTGAGAGTCCTACCCTGTGCTAAAATATCACATTTGTACTCTAGGTTTTAATCTCTCATCCTTCTTTTTTCTCCAAAGACTCACAAATCTTTCTACTACTAGCTTTCTCAATAATATTTGACTTTTTAGTTCACTGGATGAAAAACCAAAAGCTGTCATTTTATCCCARATGATTTGTTAGGCCTCTTGGATTTTTTACCCTGAATTCACCCAAGAGCCCATCCATGAAGCTCCAATCTGACTCTGTTTACACAAGAGAAGATATATCACCCAGATTTACCAAATAAGAAATACGAAGAGAATATTATTTGTTTTCTCTGCATGTTTCATATCTAAAGTATTCATTCAATCTTCTGCTGAGAATGGGTACAAGAGAATCTGTTCAAAGATCATTTTACTGAAAGGCTTGATAGGTTGCCTGCCAGATTGTAGTGGCTCAAAGGTTTTGTCTCATGAACTTCTTCTGATTGAAAAGCACCACACTGCAGATAAAATTTGCATCCAAATGATTTCTTTTTAATAGTGTGTTGAACTTTTCTTTTTGCTGATACGATTACACTGAGGTCACTAACAAACTCAAACGGATGGGATTATAAACCACAGGCTTCTAGCTGCATTATTTTTGCCAAGTGTTTGTCCTTCCTAAGGTAAAACAGTTGCTGCTCAGACACCTTTTGTACTATTGATTCCATCAAATATTTTAAAAAATTGTTACCTTTAATCCAAAACCTGTAATCACTGATGCACATAAAGTACCTTCTTCCCTCCACTCACAAAATAATGTGCCAGTGTGTCAYGTGTTGTTATCTGGAATCATAGGAACATAGAACTGTTTGAATTTTTGAGTTGGAAAGGATYTTTAAGGGTTGTCTAGACCAACCTTCCTGCAATGAACAACTTCCACCAGGACAGATTGCTCAGAGCATCATCCAACCTGACCTTGAATGTTCCCAGAGAATGTTCCACCACCTCTCTGGACAACCTGTTCTAGGGGTTTACCACCTTCAGTGTAAAAATCTTTTTCCTTATATCTAGTCTGAAATATACATTTGTGTATTGCATCAGTTAGTTTAAGTAGAATTTTACTTTTTTCTTTTTTAATGTAAATTGCTTTTTTTATACATTATTTTAGTTACACACTAGAAAGAKATTGCGCATCTTAGATGACTTAGATTCTTATTTCCTCATGTAATACACTACAAAGCTCTTGAGCAATGAGGAAGTAGTGCATGATTGCATATTTAGGTAAAAATGTTTGAAGGCATGGATTGTGTGTGTAAAGTTCTTGCCTAACTTTAAAGGTTAATATCATTTATATATAGCATCTCATTAYACAGTCAGCTGTGCACCATTTGCCTGTCTGAAAGAATAGCATATACAAACATAAAAACATGGAATTGTAGAAAATGCTTGCTTTATACATGTGTGTGGGTGCCACTCAACTTATTGCTTCTTTTTATTAAATAAGCTTATGTTTTGTTTAAAAAACCCTCCACCTTTCYAGCTTTAATTTTATTATCAAGGTAGTTTTATTCTCTTAAATATTCAAAACTTCTTACAAATGGACCAATGAAACTGAAGTACACTACTACTTAATAGCAGTAACAATTCATGTAATAGCTTTAGGCTCATTTCTATGGTAACTCTAATAAGAACAAGGAAGTTCAGTTATGTCGATARTAGTAATGAATGTAGAGAATATGTGAATTTCAGCCACAGCTTTTTTGCTTTCTATTCAGATGACAATATTTTAAAGTGTTCCTTTTAGAAAAGGCAGTAATGGCTTTTTGCGCATATGATATTGCTTATGGAATGCAGTACCTTTATTTCAGCAATACTAAAACACAGAGAATATGGTGWATTCCTGAGCAATAACTGGAGGAGCAAATGTAACACTGTGAGCTTCAACACAACCACAGAAGATATTCGAAACCCAAGAAATATTAACATGCATAATTAAAGCACCCCAATGTGTAATAATTTTCATGTCTGCAGGACTATATGATTTATGTTTAAAAGTTGTTAAGCTCACAGACAATTTTTCTTTTTTGGTGTCCTCTTGTCTGTTGCTTAGCAAATATCTTATACATCTGTATGTACTTACTCATAGGCTGTGTGAGTAATCCTACTGAAGTCAAAGGAGCTATTCATAGGACCAGAATCTCAACTTGTTATATTGCTCAGGCTCTTCTGAAATCAATAGAGCTATGACTGCTTATTTCAACTGTGGATCTAGTTTTAGTGAGGATAACTGGGGCATTTATTTTAGGCTGACGTTTTCTGCATTCTCTCTGACCTAAAATTTAGGTTCCTCTCTGAATGAACCTTTCAAGCAATATGCCTGGTTAGTTGACACTAGATCTTGTCTTAGKACTCCCTCTGCAGTCACTATAAAAGACACTTCCAAATGACAATTTATCCCACCCAATTTTCGCAGTGTTCCCTTTTTATACTCTGATACTTGCGGGGTCCTGACTTCTTGTTAACGATACAAATAACCCAATCAGTCAAATCTTCTATACTGAGGATAAATCTTCACTTTCTTTGCTTTAGTTTTGTAAAACTGAGGTTGTATTTACAGTACTGTCATTTCATAAAAGTAAGCATCTGATTAATTTTTATATTAGTGCAGCTCATAATATGCTTGTTCTCGTGAAAAACAGTATTAAATGGTGCCGGTGACAGACTCAATATTATATTTAAAAAAAAAATATCTTGGGGAGTGAATTAGAGAAAGCTAATCTAATTCAGATATCTCAAAACACCATGGATTGCTTAGAGGCTCACATGAACAATTATTTTAACAATTGGCATGAAATTGAAGAGCCCATCATTGTTACTGTCACCTCTGGATCTCCTGCCCGAGGCATTTATCCCAGGAAGCCATCCCATCTGTCTTGGTCAACTCTGCCTATGAATTGTCATCTTCAGCAGGAATTCACCATCAAGTGACTGGGTAGAGCTGCCCCAAGTGTTGTTGGGCCTCACACAGTTCTAAAGCTCTGTGTCCTTTCAGGAGATGGCAGAGATCTGGAACAGTGTATAAGTAGTGTGTGGACTGAAGGAATTAACTGTACTAAAATCACCAGGGAGGCAGAGAAAAAACAGAGGCCAAGCTCTAAATCAAGAGAAAACGTACCTTTGAAAACCCTACAGGTAGACAAAGGAAATCTTAAAGCATGGAATAAATTTGTTACAAGGCACAAAGTAATGATGTGGTTCCCTTGCAGAGACCTTCCCTTCCACAGGTTTATCAGTACCATCTTGAAATCACCCTGTCCAGAGGAGAATTGAAGAACATCGTATTATATATACTTTATCTGGTCTCTGGCCATTGTCCTTCTTTAGAACTCATATAGGTATATATTTTTCTTAAATAATGTACTGCAGTATTCTTTGGCAGGATAATCATCAGGATAGTTTGGGGTTTTTTTTCTTTTAATGCTTAACAACCCCCCTGGAAGTTGGAAGTAGATAGATGGTATTTGACTTCACCTTTTCTGGCACTCAGGTTTGGATCAGAAAGAAGTAAATCCAAATCAGTCAGTCAAGGATGAGCTACAAACTTTTGTTCCTATCTCTAGGACTTCTAGTTCTTCCTATCTCTAGGACTTCTAGTTCTTCCTATCTCTAGGACTTCTAGTTATTTTTTTTTTCCTTAAATTACATCCATGTGAGCATGTTTTGTGAAACAATTATGTGTAAAAGATGCTGGAAATCAGTTGTGTGTACACATAAAACACCCACTTTTAGCTAATGCAAAGTATTTGTGAAAGCTTGCTAGCAGATCTGTTTCTTCATTCCACAAAAATTCAGGAGGTAAAGAAGATAACAGATGACAGTGGGTTTTAAAATTGTGAGCTACTTCCCTTTATTAAAAAAATAAATTAGGGAAAAGAAACTAAGTAGGTGTTTTAATTGTATGTACTTATGACCAGGAGAAGAAAATTGTTCACTTTTCTTAACATAATAGCGGAAGTTTTTCTTACATTTGCATATTGTGGTTAGCCTCAAGATTCCCAAAAGGCAATAATCAAAAYAAATTAGTTTCATTATATGTGATTCCTGGGATATGCACAGGAGGAAGCTGGGATGTAGTTTTTACTGCTGATAACAGTACATTAAAATTAATATTTGTGGTATTCTGTTCAGTAGAATTTATTATCAAAGTTGAGCTTTCTGAATATGAATATAAAATACTTCTGGAGATAATGCTGATGTTATAATGGACAATAGGAATTCCTACACTCTGGTTAACCCTTGCAAGTGTATTGAGTTAAGTTTTAAAGCTAACAGGAAGGTAAAATTAAGTTTATTTTAGCCAAAGAGGGAACTGGCCCTAATGAAAAAGCTGCCTTGAGGCAAGGTCCACTTGGCAGAGCCTGAGGGGCTTTGGGCTGCATGGGCTCAGAGCTTTCTGTGGGATTGGTTGTAAACATAAGAGCATTAGGAGAATTTTTAGCAACTTACCTGTCAGCAAAAAGCAGCAGACAATGAGAAAGGCAGTCCTTAGTGGGACCCTGGGAAGAAGACAAATAACTTCTTTTGAATTTATGACAAGAAAAGTCATTTGGATTTGTTTCCACAGTGCCAAAGGAATGAGGATGGTGGATGTGTTTTCTGTAAATAAAGAGGATTGCACCAAAATAGATGATTCATTTCTGTCTTTTAGCAAAAACAAAAGMGCAGGTGTTGAATATTGGCCCAAAGGAGTGAGATTCTTCTTTATGTTTGTGTTTCCTCTGTATTTGCATCATAGTGTCAATCTTTTGTCCCCTATTAAAACACAAACAAACCCTCCATTTCTCAAAGCCCTGTAAGAAAAGAGTGGATGTAGCTGCAAACAACAAAAATGTTGCAAGAGCTTTGATATGAAGAGAGAATGAAAAAGTTTGGCAATTTGCAGTAAGAGCTCTTCAAGAGAAAAATGCAAATACTCCCCTGYAGATTGTCCACAGCTTTTCTCAGAGTTTGCAGAAATTTTAGTTGCACTGRGTGGGGAATTTTGGCCCAGGTGAGTCACATGCAATAGGGGAAGCATGAAAGAAACTGAGTTGGAATTGTCCTTCCTCCAAAGAGCAGGGAAGTAACTCAATGTCCAAGCCTGGAAGAACAACACAGTTTCTCTCTGTTATTCTGCTCCACCTTTCTACTGAAGTTCTGTTTATTTAAAATTTAATGCTAATCATGTTTTCTAAAAATTATAWTAAATCATGCAAGCAATAATTTTTATTTCTTGTAATGTATGGAATTTTTTCTTCCACAAAAATACATTTCCTTGCAAATAATTTTTTTTTGCCAGGGTTGATTTTTAGGTACATTTCTGTATGTGTGCAATTAAGTAGCAATTAGGTAGGATTCATATCAAGGCTGAATCTATTCCAAAGTGCTTGCATTTCATTTTGCCCAGTATGGATCATTTTGCCCTGTCCAGTCCCTGCCTTCTAAAATAAGCACGTTGCCCTTTTTATGTCTCAAATTTCATGTTGATAATATACAGAATTATTCTTTTAAAAAATTTGCAGGCACTGAAGTTTCTCATATGTGGAGGAGCCCCTGCTAAAGCTAGGGCTTTAATAATCAATGCAAAGCAGATGCAAAGATCAATGCAGCTGGAAATTAAATAACTTCACCAACATATTTTTTCAGTGCCTGCACTATTAATTGGTTTACTCTGTCAGCAGAAAGCGTTCACTGCTGTGAATGTCAGAGTTGTTGCTATCAACAAATTCTGTGGGGGCCTTCTTTACCCTCTGTAGATGTTTGTACATCCAAACATTCCTTGGGGTCAYCCCTCCTGAGCAATCACTGCCTGTGCAGTTCAYCTGGGCACCTTCTAGGCTTCTTCCCTGTCTCTGGATGGAAGCAAATAACAGCAGGATCACGGTGAAAAAACTTGCATAGCATCTTCATTTGCGGAGGAACCTGCCAACACAAAATGGCTGTGAAACATTAGGTCAGAAAAAAAAAAAAAAAAAACCAAAAAAAAAAAAAAAAAAAACCCAAACCAAAAAACACACAACCTCACAGAACTTTAAAAAAGACTGTGGGTGTATGACACAGCCTACAAAAGGTAGAGTAGCTTTTCTTTCTCAAGGATATAGTAATGCAATKTTTATCCTTCCTGGAGCTATACTTTCTATTGTTCCAGCCATTCACAAACAATAGTTGAGAGTTAGTGTGACCTGATATAAACTAAGCTCATTACATTATTTTCAACAGATAATTAATAATTAACATATAACCTTTGGCTTTCCTTTTATCTTCAAGTATTGACAGAAGTCGCATTAAAATGTACTATGTGTGGAAAAAAATGCTTTGAAATGCAAAATTTAATTAAAATTAATGTAATGTTATTTTAGTACAGTTGTATAGTAGCARAAGTACTATAGGGAATATGAATATTTGAATAGATGATTATTTTTRTCCATGCTGTTCAATTTTTACACAAGTAAGTTTTTGGAAAACAGAATGTCATTTGATATTTTGTTTGGGATTCATTGGATTGAGTGCACCGTGGCAGTTCAATTTTGACATCAGTAAATTAGCCCAGGCTGCTTTGACAGTCAATTGACCCCACATCCAATTAGCAAAACTGAAACCACAATGAATCCTGTAGCTTGAGCTTGTTTAGTTGTCTTTTTGGTTTTTTTTTTTGTGCTTCACATACTTTTTGAAAATCTCAGTTAATTAGACTTATCCAAATAGCTGTAACTTCTTAGTCTTTTATTTTTGTGCAGCCATGGTCTGGTAGGCAGGGGAATAGAATTTCCCAGCTGGGAGAAGTTTGGGTTTGGAAGTCATTCCTTTCTGTGTTGCAGGTGCCCTTTTGCCAATATCTTCAGTGCCTGGGCCATCAGTTCCYCACCTGTAGAACCCAATCAGTTGTGCAGGTTTTGATGATGCACTTTTCGTTAATGATTCTGCTGCTGTTAATTGGGAGAGTCTACTCTGATGACTGTTTTGCTTTATTCCCCAATAATCCTGTCTGTCCCTGGGCAATTTATTTGTGTTTCTGTTCATTTAGACAGGAAAACTGCRTGAAATGGACACTGCATCTTTCTCTTATTTTTTTCTGGGTGAAGAGATACAAACATGTGAAAAACAGTCTGTTGTTTTAATGTGTTATGTTTCATACATGTTTCAATATTTGCTAAAATACATTATGAAAATATGAAATATCTTATAGGCATTTTATTTTCAGCTTAATCAAAATTTATCACCCATTTCTTGAGGTTTTATGCTTTCTGAATATGTCAATGATGCACAATACTGATTCTGCACTACTTTTTGCCTATCATAATAATTTTATGCCTTCACAACATTAAGGAATAATTGACATTGGGAGCATGCATGTTGCAAAAATACTGTACCATCAGACACACCACATTTTGACTTAATACTTTATCAGTGACCATTAATAATMTTTCTGAACTTGTCCCTTTTTCACATTGACATGAAAAGCAAGTCCACTTSGTTAATGTTGTTAATGACTAAATCACCCATGTATGAAATGTCCACCTCTGATTAGAACATCCAGTGTGCTGTCAGCTTACAGAAAACAGTGAACATAAATCATCTCAGTGGAAAGGGAGGAAAAGAGGAGCCAGAGAATTACAGTTCCTGAGTTCCCAGAAACATCCATCAACAAAAACAAAGCTGTTTGTAAGCGCCTATGAAACAAAACAAAACAAAAAGATTAGAAGCCTAGATTTTTTTTTTTTTTTTTTTTCATTAACCAAATCACACAAAAAAAATATGCATTTCTTCCAAGGTAGGATAAAAGTCCTTTTGAATGGAGAAAACATCTGGTGCTTGTACATTTGGGCATTATAAAGGCTATAAAATGTCTGTCACAGGATACTTTAGTAGACAAGGCAAGGAAGCATTGTCATGATTACATAGCTGTGGAGTAGGTGCAAGACTGATCATTATGAGTGGAATGAGGGATTAACCATGTGTGGGCTGTAGTTATGTACATTAGCCACTTCAAAGCTTTGTCCCAGCTCCAGAACTCATCAGTGTTTCCATCAGTGCCCTGAGTTATGCAATTGGAGATTAAATCTGTTAAATTTGCATACTAGGAGCTGAGTCACAAGTGTGCTGTAAGCAGGATCAGACTTCAAAACAACCTTTAGAAACTGGATGCAATATCTGTACTGGTGAAAGCCAAGTTTTTACCTGGTAGAAATAATCATCTTCACAGAAACAGCACTAAGAAAAAGCTGACTGTGCTACAATTCTTCAGAGCTGATCAATGAAAGGTTCACAAGCTGAATATAAGTCAACAGCAAACTGGTTACAAAAAAGGAATGTATTTCTGGCTTTCATACGTAACTCTAAGACATCTAATTCTGGAGCTTCACGGAGTGTGGTCTCAACTGGACATCATGGGTAGTTTAGACACAATAGTTCAAACAGTCTGTGAAATATCTGGAAATGTTCAGAGGAGAGAAAGGGACAGTATGTGTGTTTATAGGTGCATGCTATAAAAGATCATGGAGAGATGTGATAACAGCCTGGAAGATGGGAAATTGAATAATGCATTTATCTGAATCTGTCGTAGAAAGGATGAAAGGTGAAGTGCCCATGCTGAAGCAAAGAACATTCAGGTGATGCAGTGAAAAATAATGAATTAAAATGATATTAGAAGTGTAGTTCTACAATAGATAATCTTAGAAATTCCAGACATTTAGTCATGGTAAGCCTTTAGGAGTGGGGTGGGCAAATAAAGGACAGAAATTAGAAGGCCATTGTAGGGTGGTGGGGAGCCCCTTGGCAGACTCTGTAGGTCTCTTTTAACCTTATCATCTTATGTTTAAAAAAAAAACCATAAACCCTTGAAATCAGAGGTTTTGTTGGGTTTTTTTTTTGGTTTATTTTTTTTTCCATACCAGGAGCATTTTATTTGCTATAGAATCACAGAATGGGTTGGGTTAGGAGGGCTTTCTGAAGATCAAGTTCAACTCCTGCTGTCATGGGCAAGGACAGGTTCCACRAGACCAGGGTGCTCCAAAACCCATCCAACCTGGCCTTGAGCACTTCCAGGGATGRGGAATCCAGAATTTCTCATACACYAAGGCWACATAATATTGCAGCACCATGTGTCTGTARTAGTGCTCTAATATACCTGCACTACCTCATCAAAGACTATTTAAAAATCTACATTAATTTGGTATTTATACTTTCATTGCAAAGCTATGTCCCAAATGGCGATAAAGACAAGTAATTATCCATATATTCAGTTGGTTTTTTGCATTAAAAAGGCTTTAAGTAGCAGCTTTCTTCTTTACAAATCTCATATGCATAAATGCAGCCTTTGAAGTTATTGGTGTCATGTACCATGGTTAAACTTTACAAAATTTCAGATACTAGAAAATTAGGATCAAAACTAGGCCCTYACCTTTTATGCCATTTAAGTTATATGAATGATGTCCATCCCACTGACTGAGTCATCCTGTGGTTTGGATTTTTTTTTTCATTTTTGACAATTTATTTAATGATTTGGGCTGGATTATTTGTTCTGTACCTGACGTCCCTTCCATTGTGCAGTTCTGCTGGTTTCTCTGCAAGAGTGGCAAGCAAGGCAAGACAGCTTTAAACAGCAGTTTAAAACTAAAAATCACACCTAGATGAGAAATAGAGCAAATTGTGTCATTTTGCTTGGGATTTTGCTTGTTTTCATTTTTCTGTTAGGTTTTTTTTTTGGTCATACATATTTTTGCACTAATTTTGGTTTTCCTTCACCAGCATTTTAAAACACATGCTTTTGCAACAGCACTCTTTAGCACATGTACAGAATTCTGATAAAAGGTAGCTGCTGCATGTTTGTGAGTAATTTTTCTTGCTTTCCTGTATTCTATGACAGATGATTTATCTATCCTACAGATGGAAAGTACATTGTATTTTCCTTATTTTCAGAATGGCTTGTTGTTTTCTCACATGAAGCTAGCRTAATTTAAACATGCTTTCTTTTCTTGTATAGTCATTAATTTACATATAACATTTGGCTTCCTTTTATATTGAATCATTGATAGAAAATTGTATAAACTCATACAATTTGAGAAAAAATGTCTCAAATGCAAATGCTTACTAAAATTAATATTGTTTTAATTTAGGACATTTGTGTTCCTGAAATATAGTGTTTGGGCTGTTACCAACATTTGAATATGCTATTAGTTTTTTCCAWGTTTGTCCCTAAAGAGTGGTTTGGGGTAAAAAAATTTGAATCAAGCACAGTGTGATGCAAAAGCTAAATCCTAACTTTATTTAATTGCTTTAAATTATTTTATCAATTGAAATGAATGCAAATAGCAAATGAATGAAGCATCTAAAATTTGCCTGTTATTTTGTATTTTGTATATCTACTTACAAGCTGGAAATAATACTGTGGTATAGAAGCTMTTACCAAACATTTTTTTTGACAAAGATATTTCTCTTCAGGCTGAAAAATACCACTTTTAGTGGAAGGTAAGCATCTTCATTTAGATTAAACTTTTTTTTTTGATGGTAGAAGCAAGTAAATATATATTTCTAACATGAAGAAATAAAGTGATTTAGCTGGATTGCAAGCAAAATAGGATATGAAGAAATATAGTCTATCATCTCAGCAGTAAATAGGTTTTTTCTAGTAGTTTGTACAGTCAAAAATTCCCTGTCAACCCATGTAAAATTCACATTCATAGCTAAGGCTTACAAAAGCGACTTTATATCCCTCTATTTTGCTAGCATCCTGCTCAGGTCAGACTGACATTATTTTGAAAAGTTTCTGCTATCTTTGGGAGATCTTCCTCTATTCCATRTATTTTGCAGATGCTATTTCTGCTACCAAGTTGAGCGTTGTATTCACTTTTTCATTGCATCCCAATTCTTACACTCTCTAAGTGCCCATTTACTGCTCAATCCTACAGCATCCCAGTACAGAGATTCATAGTTTATGGGTTTTCTTACTCCAAGAGAAGGGAAATATTGTCTGGTTTTGGGGAGTTTTTAAAATTCCTTTTTTTTTTTTTTTCTTTTTTTATTTTTACCCAACCTGAGCTGCAGGATATATGTGTCTGAAAAAACTGGCTTTGTTTTTCTCCCCATAATGGAAGGAGGCCTCAGGCAAGCAGCTGYCATGCAGCACTTTCATACTGTTTTCCTCAGTGTCCTCCAGGTGGGAAAGTGGTGTAAGTGTTTACAAAATGTTTCTCTGATCAGATCCTGCTTCTTGTAGGCTTTATCCCCCAGTGGGACTTGGTCCTCTGTTATCACTTTTGGAAGCTCTGAATTTCAAAAGCAGCATCCACTGGACTGCTCTGCACCAGTTGAAGAGGCTGCTTGACACCGAGGTCTGCCAAAGACACACTACTGGTATTTCTAGGAAATCAATTGCCTTTTTTTTTAATTTCATATGAAAAACATTGACTATTCACACATCAATTTCTCTATGGAAACTCTTGCCTGATTTACTCAGGGCAGTATTTTACCCAGAGCTGATGTTAGGAGCTAATKTTACCTATTCATCAGTGCCCTCACGTTAATGTTAAAAAAAAATCAGATAAACCTTTCAAAATACAGGTAAACATTCATTGAATGAAGTATTGAATTCATTGAATGAAGAATTTGCTGTTGCCAGTGAGTTTTGCCTTCTGGGATGAGTAGCCTGCAACCAGAATCCCAAACAGAATTTGCCTTTCCCTTTCCCTAGGTCACTGTATTACCATGGCACAAATGGGCAATGAGCAAATGAGGAACGTGCAGGCATAASTGCCTACATTTATTGCTTTTTCCACATGTTCCAGGAGGCAGACTGAAACTTTCAAGAGATAAAATTGCAAGGAGGAGAAATCCTATGGCAGCTGCTACTGGATTTCCCCAGTAATTTACTGGGTTTAAAGCTTTGCCCTTTAATATTATTTGAATTGCTCTGATCTAGAAAGTGTAATGCTCCATYAGTAAATTGTATRTAAGACTTATAGCATTTGAAAAACKTTGAGATACACAAATTCCACAATGCAATTAATTGTGMATGGTAACTGTAGCTGTTCTGTACCTGCTTTGCATCAGGTGGGGTGGGATTGCTTTGAAGAATCCAACACAGCTTGTAGTTCACACCATTCACAAACACTGATTTTATTTTAAGCAAGAAAAAAAAATATACTCTAAATCTTTTTTTAGAACAAAAAGTTATTTTTTAATCATCTTTTGTTATGATTGCCTTTGATTTTCACACCTCAAAGTGTCATGAAATCAGCTTTTGATCTTCATACATTCTTAAAACAATCTAGCAATTAAGTGAACAAAGGGAAAAGGTAGGAAAGYAAAATTGTTTATGAAAGATAGTGAATCAAATGATAAGTAGGGCTTTTTTGTCGGATTAAATTAGAGTAATGTTTTAGTTAAGCAAAATCACACAGTGACACCTTCCCCCCCATGTTCACATTAAAGTTTGTCAAGTGGTTCTTATGTGCTTTTGATAATAATGAACAAAGTTCTGAAGTTCTGGAGAGTTTCATTCCCATTTTAGCTGTTGAGCATATTTAATACGTCTCATTAAGGTGCTTGTGCAGTTTCTTCTCCAAGATAAATGTTTGTTGAATGCTGAGTGAAGGTGCCTTTGATGCTGAATGGCTGCTGTGTGTGATAAGGAGGGAGGAACTTGTGCAAATTGCAGTGCAGTGTGTCTGGCAGAGGGCATTGTTCTGTGTGTGTGAGGCCAGCATGCTTAGTGCTCCTCTCTGAAGGGATTGTGCAGCTCTGCACGCTGGGACACACTGGTTAGATAAGGAAAAATACATCTTCCTGCTGTCTTAGGGAGTTTGTAATCATCATTCTGTTCAAAATGGAAATTCATCCTTGATGGAGTGGGGCYCTCTTTGGTTTTTATCTTTGAAGAGAGAGAACATAATGCTAAAAGCCCAGTCTTTTAAATAATGGCTCTTCTTTCCATGATACTGGTATGAAATGTCATTCTTCCAGAAGAAATACCTCTACAAAAATACTGCTTTATTTGTGTCATTATGCTGTAAGAACACACTTTTTGTGTTTAGCTGTAATTCAGTTCTGCTTACTAATTTGTTACACAAGTATTCAAATGCTCACTGTATCTGCCAGTTACTCAGAAAGCTTCCAGAAGAAAAGATTAGCTACGACAAAGCTYTTTCCTGAGAAGCCTCTCCAAGTAAATGACAAACTTGAACAGCCATATTCATTTTTCTGTCCTGTTAGCCTCTGCCAGGAAATATGGAAGAGGTTCTAATGAGCATATTTAATTAATCTTATAKCTTTCTTTCCCTGTCCTCCTGATTTTGATTGTATAGCTGTTATCTTTGATTTTCCCCTGTTCCCATTCCCTCCCCATCAGATACATCTGTTTCTCCTTTCTGTTATTCATCATTAGTTATCTTTTCTATTTTGCCAGTGCTTGAATATGCTCTTATGAATCACATCTCAGCTTTGTTGTGTTTTTGTTAAAATTGGCACTTCTGAAAGGTTAGGCCTCTGCCTTTTGGCTATTGTACTTGAACTCAATTGTCAAAATGATTTCTCTAGATTGATGACTCTTTAGAGAAAGCACTGCCTCTGCCTGAGTGCCTTGCTGGTGCATAATGATCATTAAAGATTAAACTGCTTCTCGACTGTCAAAATCACCATACAAAAGGTTAAAGAGGACAAAAGGGACAGTGCAACTTGGTGTAATGAAGAACGGAGGATGCAGCAGCAGGATATTGTTGTCTTCTGCCAGGAGAGCACTTCCCTTACTTCCCAGGATCAGTGTAGGAAAGGAAATGGAAACTGAGGACTCTTGACCTCCCTGAATTTGTACATGAGCACTTAGGGCTCTCCTTGTTGACAGGARTCAAAATAAGGGTTGAGTATGGCCACAAGGAATGGCATTGCCATATTTCATTTATGCTGCACTGTTGGGCAAGCCATGGTTTATTATCCACTCAAAGGGAGGGAATAAAAGGGAGTTCAAACAAGTTCCAATAGAAAGAGATTTACATCAKGTGGGTGTGAAACTGTTATTTTAAAACAGGTATGAATGGCTTAAAAGCWCATACTATCAAAAAAGGCACCAGCCATAAAATATCTGTCAGTTCATGGGTAGAGGATTATACCTTTAATTCTCCAGAAATAGSTCTTTTGCTGGAAGCTTTCGGAATAAAAGAAATAACTATTCAGATCCCCAGATGCTTATTCACATCTGACTTTTTTTTAATTTAAAAATATCTAGAAGCTGCATTTTATTAATGCTTTTAATTTTAAAAGTTGTCTCCTCATTAGAGRAACACATACAGTGGAATGTGAAGCAAAGCAGAAATTGAAGAACTGTAATACATGGCTTAAATAAGAAAAAAACAAGTTGCAGTTTATTAAAATGAATTTCAGGAACAGCTAGCAAGATTGTTTCTTTCGAGTCAATGCATTTTCTGGAGGAGTACAGGTGKATGAGAAAATGCAGAAAACTCTCATCCCATCATTTTGTTTGATGTCAGGGGTGAATTTATAGTTCGTAACCTACATGTTGTTCCCAATATTTGCTTCTGCAGCTTAAGTGCCTGGAATGTATAAATGGATCTGCCATTGCTGTGTCTCAGTGTCTGTCCTGCACACAGAAATTTGTCTGCTTGCCAAAGTCAAGGGCAGCTGGGGCTGCCAGGAGGCTTGCAGCCTTCTGGAGGAGCCTCCCTTTGCTCTGGGGCTTGAAACTTGATTTAGATACCTCAAATTACAGCACAGGGATTCCCATGAAATACAGAAAACAGCCTAAACTGAGACCAAGATGTGATGCGAGTTTCTCTCCATAACTGCTTACCCTTGTGTCTTGTATATACATACACACAATCTAAAAAACACCCAAACAATCCMCCCCTTCCCCCATAAACCCCTCACCCCTGAAAAAGACACCACAAGAGTGGACTGAAGGACTGAAAAAATACCAATAAACACTTATGACCTTCAGCCTATGTCCCTGTGGGAGAAGCTGCTGAAGTTTGGTTCTTGGGGAGATTTTTCAGCTCTGTTAGTTGACATAATAAATGAACTGCAATGTTCATTCTTTTACACCCTCACCCTTCAAACTTTCCCTGTCCCATAGGTTCATTTGCTCTTCTTGGAAGAGATTATTAATATCCCAACCTAGGCTGTATCCTGAGTTTAATATCGAGTTTGATTCCATTTCACTGCRTATTGTATCCAATAAATGTTCAATAGCTTGGGAGAGAGTCAGCTCCCCTTTCAAATTACATTTTAAAGTTGCCATTTGCTACTTTAACTCTATTAATATTTTTTCATCTTTTGTGTGTTTTCTTATCCTTTTAAAATGAATTTTGGGAGTGCAAGCCTGGAACTCAACTTTATGTCAGGGGAGTAAACTCTGTGGCAAATTCTGCCCCTGCAGAATAATTTTATTCAACTGTAGAACTAAAAATATCTGAATAGTCTTCACAGGTAAATAATTTTATTTTACAACTGCAACCGTACACACTGTCTGTATTTTATGTAATTGGTATGATTTGTTTGTTAAATTTCATTAAAGATTACACAAAGAAATGAACACTGAKCCTGCTTTAAGCAGGGATTTTTCTGTATCTTTGAAAACTTTTMTCTGGTGGTGCAGGGGTTCAGAATATTTCTCCAATGCACCTTGGAAATCTATTTTTGTTTTCTCATAGCATGGCTTTTTAAAAAAAGTGCAAATGAAAGTAACTAGTGCAGCAGAGATTTTAATACCTGAAGCAATATTTTGTGCTGTTCTGAATTGCTTTTGGCAGGCATTTGTTCTGATTTTAAAACTTMAAAATGAAATTATGCATATTTATCAGATATTTTGAAACTTTCAGATGTTTTGAGGTTCTTAAAGTTTTATGTTCAGTTTTAATTGGTATTTTTTTAAGTGCAGAGAAATAGACTAAATCAGCATCACATAATATTTTGGATTGTGTCCTTTAGTAGTTTTGGATACATAATTTCTGATCCTTCAAAAATTGACATTACTGATAACTGAAGAGTTGTTTACCCTTAAAATGGGATGTRTTGAAGGCAGCAAAGATATTTACCCACAGTTCCCAGTGAATTTGCACTCAGTGTTCATGTCCCTCTACTCAGTTTGCTGTATCAATTACCTACAATTGCACTGAGTTTTGTTTTGGATTTTGTAGCACAGAGAATTATGAAGTGTACTTTGATCCAAAACTAATTAAATTAAATTGATGAAGTCCTGGTGATCTCAGGGAGAGTTCTGCCCTATTAYCTGAACTGATGTCCTCATCACCTTTCACATCCACACCACACGCTCTAGATGGCAACACTGTAAGAACAACACAGTGACATAATTGCAAATTATTGTGTTATTCATTGTTGGGCAGGATGGGACCTGCTGCAGTCCTCTGCCTGCCTTTMTTCAAGTGGAATGGAATGTCATCTGAGTTTCATAAAACATACTCTGGTAAGAGGRGTGTGAATAACAACACTTCTGCCCAACAAAGAGCTCACAGATTTGGGATTTGGGGTGTGGTGGTTTGGTTTTTTCCCTTTCAGGTGGTTAGAAAGGCACGAATGCTTTGTGCCCTTGCTACAAAGTTAACAAGGCATTATATTGCCACTTGGCCATCTGTTAGGATAAAATGGATGTTATTTTCAATGATGCTGCGTTGATATTTTCCCCACCCCAACTTGTAATTCACTCTTTATGCATTGTACAAARGGGCATTTTTTTTTTCCAGTGTACTTCAGGTGAAAACTTGCTGAGTTTTGTGTGCTTGTGGCTAAATACCCACTTCAACTGTTTGCTCACAGAGGGTGACAGGTACCTTTTATACATTGTTTGAATCCTTACAGAGACAGTTACCATTTTTTTTTTTTTTGCCCATTTTTATGTCAAGCAAACCCAGGCAGTTATTTTTTTCTGTGAATCAGATTCTGTTCACTCGCAGCCAATTCTCTCAGGTGCTCTCTCACCTTTCCTCTGTCCCTCTCCAACTGGCATCTGCTAATGTGGCTKTGCCTGTGCTGCTGTTGTTCTTTTAGTGGCCATAGCAGATACTCAGGTAACCTTACTTGCACCAGGATGACTCTGCAAATTGTTTAATTTTTAATTAGTATTGTCATTAGCATGATTAATTGCCTTTTATTTATGCATAGCACATTTCACATGTTCTGAGACAGARCAGCTTGCAGTACCTCTTGTTTTTAGAGRCAGATACACAGCATAGAGATTTTAGATACACAGTGTGTCAATTTATCCTTTAATATTGTTTCAGATCAGGAAAAAACAAGGATTAATATATCCCTGTAAATCTGTATATCTTACACTAGGTATATTCTTTTGCTGTTTTCTATAGTTGTGATCAAAAACATGCTTTTAAATATACAAAATGTACAAGATTATGATGAGGATTTTAGCAAGATTATCAAAATTCTGTAAGCAAAGCCAGTGTTTCCTCTTACTACCCACAAAGAAGAAATGCTGCAAATGGTCTCTGCAGGAATTAAATTCACTTTGTTTGCAGTTCTGAGCTCCTTTGTTTTTTGAGGATTATACAAAGTGAACATATGTGGAATTCTGCTACCAGCTTGCATTCTTTGATAAATCCAGACAGGCAGAAGAACGCTGGTGGCAGAAAGTRTGGTATAATGGTGTTTCTTATGGTTAAAACAAAATCTGCAGGTTCTAGCCCCTTTGAGGAACAAATGTTAGCAGATTAGAACACAAATTATTGGATGAATGTGTTAGATATCAAATGTTACTGCCAAATATACTTGGCAATAAATTAAAGGTTTCCATTCTGTGCTTTCCATAGTAACACATGTAGCAGAGAGAGAAGCAGAGAGATTTCCATTCATAATTAGGGTCAAAAAGTGAATCTTTTACCAGGAAGCATCTGATTTGCATTGAGAGGCTTTTCTTATGGCAGCAGACTGTTCCAGCTGTCCTGYAGCCTCCCGCAGCACAGCGGTGACAGGGGTCAGCTCTGTCAGCTCAGACCTTTGCTGCTCTGCAGACGTGAGTGGTGTCACTGCTCAGCCTGTCAGTGCCACTCTCCAACTTCAGGGGCCTTCCTGTCACCCTGAGTGACCAGCTCTGGAATGGCACTGCAGAGCTGAGAGTGGAGCTGTGAGCACTTCCAGGAGTATTGGTTAATCTACGGCTTCAGAGAATCTTCTCACCAATTTTTGACTAGGGAAATAGGGTGATCTTTTTCTCTCTTTGTATCCTCCCAAAAATTTTAAGCCATTGCTAAATGTCATTACACAATTACTGGAAAAAAAAAAAAAAAAAAAAAAAAAAAAAAAAAAAAAAAAAAAAAAAAAAAAAAAAAAGCAGCAAAGACAATGAGCTTCAACAAATATTGGGAAAATAAGTGGCTTTTTAGAGGACTGAGACCCATCCTATTTCTCTCTTTGAGGGAGGGACCAGAACACAACAACACGAGTTGTGTTTGGCAGTGACTAACAAACCACTGTGCAGAGAGTCAATAACCCATCCCTGAGCACATCAGGACTCCCCAAGGGAATCTGATATCCTGATGAGTGAAGAAAGATGAAGCGTCAGGGGACAAAACCCACAAATCAAAACTTCATTAAATCKGCATTAATGTAATTTATGTGTTACGCATTTTATTCTGTCCAAGTAGCGGGACCTTAATCATGTGGATATTGTGACTTTTGATAGAATARAAATTCCTGAAAGTGGGAAAGCAGCCATCCTTTCCCAATTTTTGAAGTGTGTCTTACAACATGCATGGCAATGACTGAAGTGTTTACGTGTTTTTCATTTCCTGTCTGTAGGACTTTGAATGGGACAGAATATTTTGGGTTTTTTAACAAAGGTTCTTTTCATTGGTATGAATAAAAATTTTTAATCTGTTTCCAATGGAAATTCGTGCTAATAATTTCATTTTTTTCACAATAGAGACATCATACTCTGGTTTCCTCTGGGGCTTCAGCTGCTGTGGGTTGGTCCTAGCCTGCATCTCCTTGGTGGTCTGGGTAGTCCTTTGCTGAAAGGCAGTGTCAGCATCAAAGCCATCCTAGATAGTTTTTCTTGCTGCTGTGATTTCCTTGCATACATCAAGGTTTTGGGACATCCTCTTGCTTATTCATCTGGGACATCCCTTATTTCTCTGAAAGATCAGAAGGAATGTGGAATGAAATCAAACTGCTGAGTAAACTGCCATAATATATGTTGGAAACTTTCACGTTGCTATCTAAATTCATCAGGATCAGTTATAAAAGTATTATATAGGACTTGTCATTAATTTCACCTGCTATTTTTTTAATGCTCGTGTGATTTAACAGATTTATCTTTCCTATGAAACTTTTTGGGTGATAAGTTCTATTGAATTTTGCTTCCATAAAASCATTTAACAATGATTCTATAGATTAATTTCCTTTTCTAGCTGAAACGCAATATAACCTACAGAAGAAAATATTTAAACAAGATGTCTAAAATTATATACAAGCCTTGTAAGTAATATATAATTTTGTAATATAAAGCATGCAAACATAAAATTATGCCACCTTCAACTCAATTTTACCTTCAGGAATAAGCACTTGTGAGACAAAAATCCAATTTTAACTTAGCTAACTTTCTGTGTCACTAGCAAAGGACCATAGGAAAAAAACCACAGTATTCAAATTTGTATTTGCAAATATTACTTGCTAAAAAGAGAATAGTAACAATCTTCATCCCAAAGTAGAGCTGAAGATCTAAGTGTGAGTGTATTCCTACAGTTGTTATCTGACGTTTGAGGCTTAGTGCTGCTGACATCTGGAATATTTCTCAATGTGTTTGTATAATGTGTTTCTCTCTGTCTCTCTGTTATTGATCATGCATCCATTTGCCATGCAGTCAGATTTTCCTCAATGTTTGGAGCCTGAGTTTTATTCTCTCCTCCTCTTTCACTGCAGCTATTTTACATTTCTTAAAATTTTCCTCAACAAAGTGGGAAAGAGTCGAAAGTTCAAGAACAGACCAAAGGCAACAGCTAACTACCAAATGGAACTGTTGCACATGGAAAGTATATCTGTCATGGTTAATATGGATTTAAGGGAGATTTAATCTGTGCTACTTCTCTCTGACCAGATTTTCAAAATAACAGTTGAGCAATATTAGCACAGGTTGGCAGAGATGTTTCATATCTGCCTACACAAGTTGAGTAGAGGATAAACAAGCTTATTTCACTCCAGCAGGGGTAGAAAAAGGAAGTGTCACTATTCAATGAACAATTCCTGTTTTCTGTGTTGTTGGAATATTGACCTCTTTCACTGAGGAATCCTTTCATCGACTTYTGTGCATTTAGATTGTCTTGGGTTTCCTTTGAGGTCGATGTTTTGAGAGACACCCATCTGCCACTGTTTGTTTTTTGTTAGAGATTGTGTWTGGCTTTAGAAAATTTTAGCCTTTTGATACATCAGTGAAAATTTACATTGTATTCACCCTCGCCTTTAAATTAGTAGCAGCATTAGCCTGCATAYCCTAATTATCTGTATCTTAGTATCCATGGTGAGTATACAAAAGAGTGCTTATAACACTTGGAGTGATGCAGATTTCTATTTATAGTTTGGTTTATTCCTGCTAGGAAATATTCTGTGTTCTAATGGCGAATATAATTTACTTCACATCTTGCAAGCATGCAAAGTAGCCTCRCTTAATAAAAATTTGCAGGGTTTTAGTTTGTCTCAGTATGATTAGTTTTAAGTTTCCCTGAAAGTTTGGGGTAGATTTTGCTTACTCTGCTACTTAGGGKTTTTTTGCCATCCCATTGCTGAAATCTCATGGGCCAGATAATCTACAAATGCCCAGCACCACAGCTACTGTGATAATAAACACATAGATTCCCTAGTCAGGYTTTATTTTAAGTTACTGTGACACGCTCTGCTCTTGAATAAATGTTTTTATTTAAAAAGTGTAATTTGTACCGAAGTCTTTTATAACTGAATCACTGAATAATCAYAAGACAAGGCCCTGAACTAGCAATAGAAAGGTCAAGAGAACGTGGTCAATAATTATGTGATCATGTTGGGACTCGGGGCAGCAGGCTTTCTCTGTTGCCAGAGTTTATCAGGGTTTTTTCTGCGAYGGGCAGAATTGCAGCTGACACAGCCTGTGTGTTAGATCTCTGTCAGGAACCTTAGCAGAGAAATTCACTCTGAAAATATGAAACATAGCACATAGGGAGTCAAAGCAGATGAGTTCAGCTTGACCATTGTTGGGTTGGAAGTGTGGGCTGCAGAAACTTCGAGAGCAGATCTGCATTGCAAAGGCTCCGATTGTGAAGAGATTACAACAGTTTACTGCCATCGGCCATAAAAAATTAAAAAGATCCAAGTGTTTCTTTCAGACAGAGATGCAGAGACTAATTTTACATGAATGCACACCCTAACAAGATTAGCTGGCTTATTGAGGCGTATGAATTGCACTTCTGTTCCTCRTGTTGAACAAGCTTGTATCCTCAGAGCCACTTGGAGCTTATCAAGGTCTCCATCAGGCCTCTAYTTTCACTCCGTGGTTTCCTTTTGTTTCACTTTTCCAGCCACAGATCTCTGAGGTTTTCCCTGTTTTCATGCTGACCTTTGGTCTTAGTCCTCAGCTTCAATTCTTCTTTCTCCATGCTTGTTTTTCTTTATTTTTAACGTTATTATTCTCCTAACAGCTCCGTGTGTAATGCAGAATGATGTCACAGTTTAGAAACTCTGTGCCAGTGAGGGGATGGAAATGATCCATTTTTAACAGYATTTTCTGTGTTTCAGCACATGCTGCAGTCCTGCAACCTCAGTGGTGTGTTAAGGTTGCCACTGTTTCTGCAGCAATTATGCAGGCAACCAAGAATTCTTTTCCTGCCATGGAATYAATGATTGATTTTATACATTGATTTTATACATATTGATGTTGAAACATTAAAAATCACTGTATTACTGCAAATGTATATTAAAAAAAAAATCAATCCTTCTGAAATTTCTTTAGCTTCTAAGATCAAACACAGGATACTTCTTTGTGTTTTATGAAGCAGTATGACTGAAAAAACCCACATTAAAAGCAATAGTACCTTTGTAATTTTAGATGGATTAAAAATTCAGTTGTATGTTGTGGATTTTTTTAAGGCAAACAGAATGTTGTTTAAACATATTTTATTTTTATTTTTCCTTAATTTTAGCTTTTTCAGTTTACAACACATCTTTTAATTCAGGACTGGTGTATRTATTATGCATCACTTCACAGGCATGAGAAAGTTTGTATTTCAATGTGTTTTGAAAACACCCATTCATTTAATCAGTCAATTTTTAAAAAAGCCTCAGACCAGTAAGTATATGGGTAACTAGTATTTTGAATTCTTTCTTTATTGCTTTGTATCCTTACCAATTTGCATATACTTTTAACACTATCAATGACAGTGAACTTTAGTTTCCAGAACCTAAAAAATGCACATAATTGGTGCTTTACACAGGACTTGTAAACCACTTGTGCAAATCTGTGTACATGGGTGTATGTGTGCCCAAATGTGCTTTTTTTCTACTGTTATAAAATTGTGTGGATGCTAAATGATTTCTCATTTCCTTTCCACATTCTTTAAAAAGTCACAAATAATTTGCTTTGAATAATACTTGAATCTTCATGGACTTTGGATACAAAGGAAAGAATAATAAATCTTATCCCAATTTCTATAAAAAAGTTCATAGGAGAGAAGGTTTCTATGTTACATGTTGATAACAGTTATTAATAATATTTATAATGTATAATATAATACTGGTTTTGCATTAGGTTGATTTGATTGCATTTAATTGCATTCCTTTGAATACAGGTTGAATCTTGAATACCTTGGGAACTTCCTGTTCTTTTGCCCTGTTTTTATTATTATTGTAGACACAGTTCTTCCTTTGTCATTTGGCCAAACTTAAAAAAAAATTGAAATCTAGATCTTGTGCCTGAAAAGAAATTTAAAGGAAGAAGCAAGCTGGCAAGGTAGTGCAGGAAAACATATGTGAGGAAGTAAGTAAGGAAAGAAAATATACATGGGTAATGGAAACAGCATTAAAAATAGTAATAAAAAAGGAGCACAACAKCCAGTCAGGAAATCATTTAGGTTGGAAAAGTCCTCTGTTAACCTGGCACTTCCAAGTCCACTGCTGAACCATGTCACCCAACAGTCAGTGTGAATCCACCTCAGCAAAATCASCTGATTTTGGGATGAGGTGCTGTCCCCATAGCAGGTAACAGGTGAGATTAAGTTCACACCTTTGTGGATTGCTTAATTTTTGTTTTTTCCTTAATCCGTGAAATCAGCATAGCATAATTTTTGTTGGCTTTATCACTGAGTTTTTTATATAGAAGAATCAGCATATCCAAGCAGTAAAACTTGTCTCTTATGAAGAGACAGCTGGTAAAGMAGACTATGAGTAGTTCTAAATCTCTGTTAGCCACAGCAGTCTCAGGATCACAAAGCCACGTGTCCAGGCGTGCTGATGTTTGCTCTGAACTCTGGTGTTCCAGTTCTAGTCTGGGTAAGAATCATCCTGTAGTACTTTTTCTTTCAGAAAAGGAATTAATTTTCTGCACAGGTAAATGGTGTTTCAAATATGATTTGAGGGACAAAGTGGTTGCAGAAATTTGTTCCTGCCTTGACTGGAATGAAGGTGCTGTTTGTCCTTCTCCCATGGGAGGAGGATTGGAAATTTTGGCATAGGAGACAGTGCAAGACAAATGCTGAGCATATGAAGAAAAAAATAAGTGCAAGGGCAGGCTTAAAACCCTACTTTCCTCAAGTTTCTCTGTATTATACTGATTGAGATCCTACATACATTTGTCTTGCGTAAAAATGTACAGGCACATAAGGAACTGAAGATAGAATCTCCAAGGGCTTGGAAGGCAGCCTGGATGGGGCAATAATAAGAGATACACCTTATTAATTTTGGAATAGCWGACATAGGTCTACAATTTGGGACTGAATTATTTTCTTTTCATGAAGTTGCACTCTGCTATAAACACATCTTGCAGAATAAAAGATATCTCTGGATCTTTTTTCCAGGCTTTAGCAAATGCCTTATTACAGCATTTGAAAGAAATTGGGCATTTTGTTCCCTTATGTCGCCCTTTGTGACACATTTAGATAGCCATCTGAAAACCAGATTTCCAACAGGCAAATATGCTAAAAGGGTGCAGAAATATGTGGACATTTTATGAAAGAAGTATCATGAAGAGGGTCTGTTAAGGGGAGTGGTATCCAACTGTGTGGAAATAATTTCTGTTGAGTAGGACAATGGCATTTGCTAATTAACTGCTGTAAATTTCCTTTATGTTTGGCTGTCTATTTATTTGCTTGGTAACATAAAGGCAACCACATTCAAAGTTCTGAATAGCYAGCTGGCTGCTTTTCAAATGTACAGCCTTTGAAATTGATTTGAAACTCCTTTGTGCAGTAAAACAAATATAAATTGTTGACGTACTGATGACACTGCACAAACTGCATTTTTGTGAAAGAGCAGAAACAATTATTTTTTCCTTCCACAAAATGAATCACCAGGATGTAAACCTAAGCAGGATCTTTTAGAAACCTTAGATTAGTCTGTGTTTTTTCCAGGGGTGACATTTATGATTCACATTTTCTGTGAGCTGATTCATCTTGTTTCTCATACATTCAATTATATTAAAAAAAAAATTAGTGATAGGTTTCTAATTCTTATAATTARTGTAGAACACAGTTGTCTTGAAGTGAATTGTTTGTATTGAGAGATGCTTGAGTGGATGAAGGACTGTCTCAATTTTGGAAGTTGGAGTGTGTGCRCTCTCAGGGGGCTCAGATGAGGAAGAACAATGATGTGATAAAGCCCTGTCCTCTCTGTCCAACTAAGTCCACATTTTCTTACTGTTACATGTGAGTCTGTCACCATGAGTTAGTCAGTAGTTCATTAAACTGTTGGGCTTTTTATTATAATTCTTCTGTCCTGAGGTTATGTTGTTAGATGTGACCTACCATTTTTCTACTCCTGACACTTCAATTTATTAGTAAGTCAGAAAATGGGAGTGAAACCTCCTTTGTGCAGAACATTGTTGTAGCCTTTTTTGTTTCTTTTTCCTCCTCAAATCCTGTGCRAGGAGGTTTTGGTGTGCTAAGTTACRTRAGTTAATCCAAGTCTTCAAACCACMRAGTTGCTGCCTTGTGATGTTYATTAAGGAGAGCTGCCAAAATATTTACCTAAATACCTGCCAGCTATTCCAGCTCACCCCGTTTCCATACTGCTGACCTATAGTATTGTGAAAATCTTGGCTGTTAACTTCAAAGCTAACTGAGGTGTTTCTGTATTACTGGGATGAGCTGTACCCTGGATAATTTCAAATATTCTGTAGTGTTTACATAGGAGCTGCACACATCTTCATTTCTAATCTATGTCTAATGACATCTTGAYACCGAGGATGCTTCCAGCTCTCCATCCCAGCACAGTTATTTCYTTTTCTTAAAGGACAGGGCAGCGAGAGACTAATTTGATCTTGACCTTCTCATCCTTAGAGTGACAAAATGTATTTCTTCTTACCCTGCTCAGATTTGTCATTGAGATGATGCAGAYGATGATGTTTTACTTAAACTGAAGCCTGTAAAGCTTCTGAAAATGCAGCAATATTTTATGGGAACTGTGAGGCGTCATTTATAAGGTACCTCCAGCTGACATGTATTACAACAACCATCCTGCCTAATGCAAATGGTGATATAGTGAATTCCTCTCAAAGGTCCAGTATATTAGTCAGTCAAACACAGATCTTGGCTCGCTCAGAATCATTGGACTCTCAGGGAAATCACTGCTGAACTTGCTCCAGCACTAATGCTTTGTGGCATTTGAAGGACAGGGATAATCTTTCTCAGTTACTCAAGTCCCCACACAGACTTTATTAAAACTTAAGCATGCAAATAAAGATATGGATATGCCTTGCTGAATTGGGAACACAGAAGARGAGGAGAAGCTGTTTTAGCTCATTCTGTGTCCTCCTGCAGCTGATTGAAAATAGCTACAAGAGCCTTGCAGTCCTGTGCAGTCTTCTGGCTTTTGCTCAGGTGGGTAGAGGGGAAAGAATTCACCAAAATTAAATTTCTCTGTGATTGCTAGCAATCAGGAGGACACAGTGGAAAAGAGACCTTTTGAGAGATCTAATCCTGCAGTGCTGTATGACTTCTTTTGTCTCACCTCACATAATTATACACATTCCTGTCATCTACATCCYAGGGAAAGATATATAGAGCTGAGGAGGCTGGAAGTATTATTTATGTTAACTACCACTCATAAAAACAATGGCTAATTTGACCTCAGTGCACTGGGCCTGATTGTCTCTTATCATGTATAAACACGTAATTGAGAAACACTTTTTCATTCCAAGTATGCTTAAGGTCAACTTGGACGGGAAGAAGGAAAGGTTGGAAGAGAGAAAGTAGAAGTTTGTTTAGCTTAAACCTCCTGCTATTTATTTACATGCCATATGCTTCCTCATGCACATTTGCACCGGGTGATTTTATTTGGAYAGACAACTGAAACATCAAAAAAGTAACAACAGTTTTTTTCACAGTGAGAGGCTTCTATTGCAGCAGCCTGCCATCCGCTGCAGAGTTCACTTCTCAGCTGAGCAGTTTGGAATGCAATACAAAGAGAGAAAGCTGGCACTTAGTTTCATTGTCACAATATTGAAAAACACCACAATTCATAACTATGCTCATTTCCCTTCCTTTAAAACAGTTCCACAGCTTCCAATATCACATTTTAGCTTCGTGTCCTGAAAAACACATTTATGCAAATACTCTGTCTGCTGACTGTTGGTAATCATTTCTGGACCCAGCTGCCTGCTGCAACTACATTTCTTAGGTACAATGTCCAAAAGTTCRCCTTTTCTACCAAAAGGGAGTAACTTACTCCCCACGGAGGAAGAAAGCTCAGATTTGTGAGAGGAAAGCCAGCAGAGCTGACCATTTGTGTGTTCTGTACTGTGAGCAGCCCCCAGTCAGGGACAGTCCCAAACCTGGCTGTGGCACGCGCTGTTTGTCCGGATAAAGTGGCAGCGAATGCAGGAGGGAGGAGAAGGGATTATCCAGGGAGTTATGAGAGATACAGAGTGAAGCTGAGGGTATGTGAAGGGCCTTAAAGGGTCAGTGTGTAGAGATTTTAGAAGACCTGTGGATTTGAGRAAGGCTTATGAGGGATGAAGATGTAGGGTTAGGGAAGAATTGAGAAAAAAACCTACTGGCTTTTTTTTTTTTTCCTCTCTCCTGCTTCCACTTCTGTGTGAGCTGCAAGCAAGAGATGTTTTCTGTGTCTGTGCCTAAGAATGTGAGACTTTATGATACAGGAATAAAAGTATTTGAACCCCTAAAATTTGTCTTTTTCCCAAAAGCATTTAGATATATATTGTGCCTATAGAAACATAGGTTCCAAAAATGCTTTCTATTTCTTGAAAATATTTAAAGTCAACGTTCACTTGAGCGTAACTGTATGTTTATTAAGAAGGAAGTTTTTAAAAAGAATTATAGGGTAGTTGTTTTGACGTTGTTTGTGTGCAAAGGGACAAGCTGGAGGAATGCATGGAAGTGACAGGGAAAGAAGCAAAGCCTTATACAATAACATAATTAAACCATTAACAGATTTTGCTGAGTTCTAAGTGATTAATTTGGCTTTCCTGAAGTGGGGCTCAGGTCTTCAAAAGATGTCAAAGCAGAGCTTTGATACCCATTAAACCTACATAAAGAAATACTGCTCTGCAAATGTTTATCACTCCAGTTTTCAATGCTGGCTGTCAGCTGAAAATTAGCAATATGCACCCAAGCAGCTGCTATCTCAGCATCTCTGGGACTTCCTAAATTCACATTTAAGTGAAGAACCTGATATTTTTCCTTTTCCGTATACATTAGTATGTTTTTCCTTGCATCATGTAGGAGGACTCTGACTGATACAAAAGAGAACTCCCTGTACTGTTATCCGAGTGCCTTAAGTACAATTTCACAAATGAGGAATGTTTCCTGTGAGTGGCTAAATGAATAAAACCTGGAACTGCCGCGCTGGAAATTGAGTTTGTAATGCGAGCATCGCCAGCAGTGAGCAACGTGCAATCCAAACTTTCTGCTTTGTAGGGCAAGAGAAATGAGATCTGTGCACGGTGAAGGGCTCGATGTGGACGGAGCAATCAATAGCAGTCGGTGGCGATGCTGACAGGAGAGCTCCTGTCCTCCCACCGGAGCGCTCCCCCCTGCCAAGACATGGGGTGACAGTAATAGCTGCTGTTACTGTTTGCAGAGATGATGTTGTGTCTCTGATGAAAAACTATTTAGCAGGGGCTTGGAGCATTTTCAGGCTTCAACTCAACAAAATATCGACAAATATATTTTAGAGTCATCATCATGCTACAAAGCATAACAAAGCAGTCCCTGTGTCCCACTGGAATATATATTCAGAAGAGCAGCCACTCAGCCACCTTAGGGAGAAACAAATCCTCTCTGGTTAAAATAAATACTCTTTGTGATAACAATGAGAATWAAAGATGCATTAATTAGCTGATTACCTAAGTCAAAGCCTATAAATTTCATTAATATGCACACTTGCATTATGTGACTCAAAAAATCAGGGTGTTTCATAAATACTTATTCAGACACATTAAAAATACTACAATTTCTGTCATCATAAAGAGGTTTAGAGTAATTTGAGTAAAATTACATATTATATAACAATGCCTGATTTAATTTTGCAGGAAATTAGAATGCTTTTGAGAAATTTACATCTATGGGGTAAAATTGGCATTCCCAGAAATGTCTATATATTGTTTCAATGGTGGTGATAAAATTAAAGGATTTAAAAATGTTTCTTTGGGAAGATTACCATGCTTTTTCCTTTTAGCAAGAACTAACAATGCTGATGTATTCTACTTTCCCATACTGTGCATTCCTACTGTGTTCAGCTCAGTTTTTTTTTGGACAGATCAGTCTCAGGTGCCTCAGGACACTTGCACACCCACTGGGATTGTAGATSCATRCAGGAAACTCCTTTCTGCTCAGCTCCTATAGAAATTTGTGCAATACTTCCAACCAAGGTGCTTATTCACAATTGCACCTACAGTAAAAAGTCTTGGGTTTGCTATCTATGCCTCTTTTTATTAAGAAATTATTTATGAGATAAACTTTATATCTGTTTTGCAGTTTTCACCATTGCTGTAACATTTAATTAAATAGTAATAAGATAGATCAATACATATTGTGTTCTTCATAGCAAAAATGTTTCTTTTGTATTCTACAGTGTCATTTTTCATATTAAGAATCATTTCAGTGCAAAAAAAAAATTGTTATAGATAGGTGCCAACAAAAGTCTTTTTAATCTTTCCTTTTAGATAAAAGCACAAAAAGAGATCTTTATTTAAAATCTGTTTTACAGGAGGTTTGAGTATATGCCTAATAAAATTCTTCCTGGATTACTATCCTATATGCTTAGCTTCAAATGTGTCCTGAAGTTATAAACCCTCTGAAACAGGGAAATAAAAGGGTATCTAACAGACCATTAAGTATAGGGGTAGTATCAAGCATARCTTTAATGTCAGAGATTTTGCCTTTTAGAAAGTTTCAATGCACTGTGATATGAATTTTAAGTGTGGTAGTCTAGTGTTTGTAGCACATACATGGTCAGACTTTAACAAAAGAAAAATATTGGGGTTTTTTTTACCCCTATTTCGAGTCAAACACAACCCAAAAATGCAAGAAATGGACCTTGAAAATTAGCATTACATCTTTATTCARTGTAAAAGCTAAAAATTGAAATGACGAAATTCTCAGAAAGCTACTGCTTAGTATTTAAATTAAGATGTTGCATTTTTGAAAAATCTCAGAAGAATAAAATATATCTTATTTTTGCCATAAAAGAGGGCTAAATTCATTTTGGGTTCATAATCCTCTCTGAAGACCTCTTGAGTGGAAGAAGCACTCAGAAGYGCAAACAAAGAGCACACAATACTAACTGCAGCTTTCCAGTGAACCTCAGGTCACCTGTCATCTCTGTCAAACTCCATTTTCCACTGCACTGAAGTGAATAAAACAAGTGGTCACCATAAAAATGCCTTTAATGTTTCAAGTGCCATTAAGCTCTGTTCCATCTGCTTAAGGAGAATGTGGCAATCTAATTGCTCAGAATGTTGTTACACACCAAGCAACCAAGAATGCAGATTTATCACAGAGGGTCTGGACAAAAAAAAAAAAAAAAAAAAAAAAATCAACTCTCTTGATGTTCAACTGCTGTTTGTTGGGTCTGTATGAATTCACTCAACAAGTGGATTGTAAGTTCCTCATTTAAGGTTTAATTCATACAGAGAAGATGAATTAGCAATGGAAAATCGGAGGGTTTATGTCTGGTACAAAATTTGTTGTATGTTGTTGATTCAGGGATTAACTTTTCATTAGGAGCTTCTAAACCATAAGACTGAAAGCTCTTTAAGCAATAGGTAGGTGTAATTTTTCTTTTTTTGACAGATGAAGACAGAGGTGTGGCAGTGATAAATCAGAGATTAAATAACATATACAGTGCATTTGAGTAAAWATCTCAGTGTTACCTACTTGTCTTCTTGTCTCTGTACACACATTTTTACCTTCTGTCCTCTAGACTCCTCTGCTGTCCTATTCTTTCCACTTTACTACACCTGCTTGCTRAACTTGTTGGATCCTGAACACTTTTGAAAAGCCTGTGTTAGGAATTTTAAGTTTAGCATTAARAACTTAAAAAGAAAGGTCTTGGAAAAGATTCAGGATTGACTTTGTCAGCCACCTCTAATGTACACTTGATTTATTTGTCTCTCTGTTACTTTTTTATTAATTCTCTCCCAACTCAATTTGCTAAGAAATAAGGAMGGTTTAGTGAAAAATGGGAAAAGGAAGGAAAACTCCATGAAATTCTATGGATTTKTAGGGAACCTGAGGTGAAGCATTCTTAATAAATATCCCCGTAGACATTGCTTTTGCTGAAGACATTAAATGAACCATCCCATTTCTTTTCCCTGCATCCAGATCAGAATTTTAAATAGCTATAAGTAAAAATACCTCATGCCCCAAGTAGTATGAAATGTGCTGTCAACATATTCTGGTCTGCTGGCTGGAAATGTTCATAAGTTAATAAAATTGAACTGATTTTCTTCAAAGGTGAGATGTTTTGACATTCTTGGCAAGGTCAGTAAGTCAGATTTGAGTTTCAAGTGTTTAGCTTCAGCTCCTCTGAGTAGAGAGCGAGAAAGCAGAACTGGAACTTTCAGGAAATTAATCTCCTTTTAAATTGCTAATAGTCAAAGGAACGGCCTAACCAGGTAAATTATTTTTCTTTTTTTCCCCCACACACATTCATAAAATATAAAGAAACATATCCCAGAAGAATTTTTCCCAGAGAAAGTTCTGAGCAAAATAAACTGAATGAAGCATCAAATATCATGTATTGGAAGAATGTTTAGTATAAGTAATGGTAAGGTAATTTTATTTTAGGTAAGATGGAAAAGAAATATTTGTGTCATATATATATATACTGTTTGAGATTAAGTTTTTAATCAAAATATTTGAAAGCAATAAATCTAATAATATAATAGAATTCAGTAATACTATTAAACCAAGCTGTTTCTGATTCTGCGAATTCAGCTACAGCAGAGACATACCCATAATTGCTATAACTTCTGAATAATTAGTTTGTAACTATATCGCCATACAAACAAAAATGTATTTAGAAAAAAATAATTAAAAAGCATRAATAGAAGCCTTTTGAGTGCTCATTTCTCACTTTATAATGATTAAAAATTTGGTTTGTTCCMGCATGCTGGTTTATTGCATAGCTGCATTAAAAACTTATGTTTCCTGAATTAAACTGTAGTTTAGTAATCTTTTATTAGAAATAAATACTCTTATTTATGAAGAGAAATCTCTATATTTCATAATACCAGTAAAGCAGCAGCTTTTAAGAAAGCATTGAGTTCAACAGGTGTGTAGCACATGGCTGGTTGGGTGTGAGAAAAGATGTCTAAGATTTTAATGTTATTTTGGAAAATACCAGARTATTTAATTGAGTACCATGGCTGAAGCATCCTTCTGTTGAATTGCAGAAGAGTGGGTGTCTGTACAACTCAGAGCATTTATATTTGAACAGAGTGACTAAACTYACAACATCCTAAGCTTTGAATTAAATGCACACTCATCAGAATAATTAAGGAGGAATTGTAAGCTGAAGTGAGCGCTGGTGGGAAGATGCAGCTCTCCTTTGTGTACTTGTCATCTATATGAGATTCAGTACTTGAATGTAATTTTCTCATTTTGAAATGAATATTTAATTAAATTACTTTAGAAATACTTATGGTTAATGAGAAAACTCAATTTGCCCAAAGTGTACTCTTGGAATACTTYTGTGACATTCCAAGCTTGAATCYTCGAATGCAACTATTATGCAAACATTATTGCTTTGGCAAGTGACCTTTACCATGAGTTGTTTTGTAATTAAACAAGGTTATTGAATTTTCTAGATTTTTAGGGGTTTGCTGGGTTTTTTAACAGTGGTTTCTATGACGATGTTACATGAGACAYGAAGACTAATTGCTGACAGTAAAAGCATCTGCAATTGTAACTGATGCTTTTCTGCATTTTAAAGTGTCAGGAAATGAGACATTTAAAATTTTTAAAAAATTATTCACTAGCATTTCCTGAAATATGTTTGCTATGGATGGCAGCTCATCTTTTCCAGTAAATGTGAGAACCGTGATTGTGTCCAGCTTTTCTTTTCCAGCTGTCACTAGCAGAGTGTCATAATATTTAGAGATACACTCTATACCTGTCAGAGTTTGTTACAGTTCAGTGATGCATGATGAAGTGTGAGGGACACAGTCTTCCTACACTACTCACAGTATAAATGCAGTGATGATACTTCACAATGACTCCTTGCTCAAGGTCAGTACAAAGAAACTCATCTGTGGTGCTCAACAACTCACTCATTAATTGCTGAGTTCCAGAACTCAAGGCCAATTTCTTTAATATGCCTGTAATTTTATGGAAAGATTCTCGGGTGTTTGTGAGAAATGCAACAAACTTCCATAACCRGTGCAATTTTCCCATGCAAATTCTTTCAAAATGAACTGATTTAATCATCTGAAATTATTTCCTTGCTCAAATCCTTTGAAATGAAATATGATAGCAATAAGCTTTTGCTATTTTACCTGAGGATTAGTCCTGCTGGTATTTGAAGATATAACTGAAAGGGTACCTCTGACTAATACTTATTCTTGTAATTTTTATAACACCAAAAAAAAAAACAAATTAAAACTTGCTAGCTAAGGGATTATTATAAGCATATAAGAATAATATACACCTAACTCATTAGCTTTATTCTTCTGTTTTGCTAAAATATGCAATTTTAAGGCTTTAACACCTCAGGTGCTCTTGGCTTCTTTTGTGAATGCCATTTAAATGCATGCTACTGGGAGTTATTCCATTAGAATATTTGCATGTGCTACTTTTCCAGTTACTAATTACCTAATAAAAATACTTGCTAATTTACAGATGTTCTGTTACDGTACTATTGTCCTGAACCTTTCATTCTCCTACACTGTTCCCTTGAAATCATAGGGCCATAAAGGAGCTATGACTAATTGCATTACTAATGGCATATTGAGGTGTTTRGATCCTTCAAAAGGCTTCTTTTTAGTTGTTTCTTTCATCCAAACAAATACATAAAAAGATCTCAATTCTCTAATAAAGATCTACAACTAAGCAAACTTGAGCAACATTTTCTTTTTGAAAAAATGCTGTTTCAATCACGATAGAAAAATTCCTTTACACAGAACAGTTCAAAGTAGAAACCAGTTTTGCAAATCTGAAAATCGTTATGAAGAAATATATTTAAATGTCAGTAAGAATGATTAAGTTTTTTGTATTTTCTGAAGAGTACACGTCTTTTACAAGCTCTTCACCGCGCTCCTGGGTAACATCTCTCCAAACCTACAAAAGAGTCAGTGTAGCAAATGTCATTATACAACTGGGGCTGAGGTGGCTGARATCCTCTGATTAGACTGTCTGGTCCTGTGCATCCTACTCACTTCCAAGTCTTCAAATTCATGGCATTTCTTGGGGCAATGAGGGGGTGTGACTCTCCTGATGGTTTTAGTCATCTCCTGTCTTGTATTGCAAGTGTTGAGAGGATGACATCATATTTTCTTACTGTCTTGCCCCAAAGGGTAGGATTTACTTGTTTGGTTTAGGTTGGTTTTTTCCCTTTTTTTTTGGTTTGGGTTTTTTTTTGTCTGTGTATTTATGGGATTTGTTTGTTTGTGGATTTTTGTTTGTTTGTTGTTGTTACTTGTTTGTTGTTTTGTTGGTTTTTTTTTTTAACTGTACTGAGTATAAAAGAGGAAAAGTGAGGCCAGACTGAAAAATGCTGCATAGTCTAGAACATCTTCTAGCTAAAAAATACCTTCCCTGAGACTCATAAAGCCAGCAGCCAGCTCGTCAGTTTTGTTTCTGGGTTCTCACATGGGACAGGAACAGGGAAATGTGACTTTTGCTTGCCCCAGGTGTTGACTCCTCTTATGTCACTTTAACCTCCAGGGCACTGATGTGTAGGAGACCAGAACTTCAGCAAAGGTTCCCTTCACAGATTGAGTGAAAAAATAGTACCTGTTTCTTTCTCATGTAACAGAAGGRCACCTGTCTGCCATCAAGACCTGAAAATGTTGTAAAACAGGGTGATTATGGTTGACTTTTGCTTTTGGCTGAAAGGTTAATTCAATTGAGGTTGACGTCAAAAATTTCTGTGTAACTTAAAAATATGCTTCAGAGATTACAAAAAGTGGCTCAAGGTGTAGATTTTGCTGTAGAACTSAACTGCTTCAAGCCCTTAAAACTTTACCCTTATCCTCAGCATTTGTCTTATTTATTGAAAAACAGACGGAGGTCCATTATGCATTTTGCTTTTTAACATTGAGACCAAAAAGCCTAAAAGGCTATAAAGATATGAAGTGAAGGTGTGTCATATTAGGCCAGAAACCCAAAGTCCTACAGTAAACCTTGCTGTAATTTAGAGAATGCATCCATAGCATATGTCCTTAAAAATTACTTTTGTTACAATCCATTAATCAATTTATCACATCTGCTGCTTTCCTTAAATATTTATCCGAAATATCTCTGGCTGGATAATTGTAAAGGGATCAACAGAAGAGAGGCAAGAATTTGAGGTTTTAAAAGTGCTTATATAGAGGCTGAAGATCTCAATGTAGTTGGGCAGAATGAAGGTTAAGGTGAGCTATTTAAAGTTTATCTCATCTTCAGGGAGAAAATTGCTAGCTTTAAGGTGAGTTCTTTAATGTAGCAGGAAATGGTACAGCAAGATCCTATAAAGAGAAATGGAATTTCTCAAAGGTTTCAGGGATTCTCTATCACTAAATAAATGTTGTGTGGTTGATGCATAAACTACTGGGGGCAATTCTTTAAGGTGTGTTACGGATCAGGTCCGACTGGATCATCCTAATGGCTCCTTGGTGGGCCATTGGTTTGGTCCTTCTGCAGGCATTRAAATGTCACCTCCCCCAAAAGTCTGCATCATTCTTCTTTTATGCACATACCCATCTATTCTTGCATTTTCTCCATTTATGAGATCTGATGAGTCTGATCATGAGGTGGGACAGCAGCTGACAGGTCTCTATTACAGTTGTCACAGCTTACTTGAAAATAATTGCAAGTGCAAATAACTACAATCAGTTTGTGTATCTTCTATTATGTTTCTAATCAATACAAGCAAGCATTTTTCTGGTTTTCTGCCTTATTGTASCACATTATAACCAATTCTGCTTCAACCATCACAAACAAGTCCCATGGCTAAGGAAAATATTGAAATATATTAACAGTAGGTTATCATTAGTTTGAGTTGGTCTCCTTCCATGAGTGAACCATGTATTGGCTGCCAGGTTGTGTGTGGAACAATTTCATTTTCACTGGTGTAGCATAAACCCTGTCAGGCATTGACAATTATTGAGACCTATATCCCATAAAATGTACTTTAATTTTTTCTCCTTCTGCAGTGTTTAGGAACAACTTAGACCCCTTGAGCACTTGGAAATTTACACTGAAATTATTGCCACCAAATTGTGTTTTTTAAGCATAGATTGCAARTCTTCTAAAGCATTTATTTGAATTTGTGTCATATGCTGCAATTAACTTGCCATTACTTGCAGCTGCCCTTTCCAGTGAAAAGATTAGAAGATAGGAATTTATAATAAGGGAACCTCAACACAGCTGTCAGAAAAGACTTGGGATCAGTACAAGTAGTCTCAAGGGACAACTTGAAAGGCAGATTTGAACTGTGAACTTCWGTGTCAGAATTTTGATTGCCAAGGACCCTTCTAGGTCACACAACAAGGATAATGAGAACTACAGACTTAAATGCTCTTGGACAAAAGTTTATTATAACAGCAYGGAGAAATAGCCCAAATATGTCACAGCAGATTCATGGTTATTACTGAAACAATGCATTAATGTTGGCAGTCACTTGAAATATGGTATGTATATAATAGTTTCATTTAGTATCACTTAAAGGTCTCTACTGCAAAGAGGCATGACCTGTCACTGATGTATGCTGCTATAACAAAATATGAGAGTTATCCCTTTCCTYTGACAAATTTTAGATCACTCATCTACTGCACAAAATGAGAGGAATGTAGGATAAGTTATAAAGAGTTTATTTTGGCTTTGTGCTGTGTGTTTCTTATTCTAGAAATTCAGGTGGTTTTCCCAAAAATAAGTTAAATCAGAAGAGTAGGTATCGTTTTTATCTAAATTTAGAAAAACAACCCTTTACCCATAATGCAAAGAGAAAGTAGCTTTAAAGTTCTTTGGGTTTTAACCTATTCTGTTGCAATGGCCAGAGATATTTCATTTGAAATAACATTCCCAGATATAGATGTAGTTCATTCTGAGATTCATAATTCAGAAAAGAAATGTTGTGTGCCAAAATAAATATATAATAAGAAAGTGTCTGTCTCTGCCATAGAAATGACAGAAAYGGAAAGAAAATATGGCTTTTCTGAGGGAAGGTAAAAGTTGCGAGCTCTAGTCTCTGTCTGCTGTTACCTTTGGAAAGAATCAATGTTTATGTTGCTTCTGAGGTGTTGTGACACGGTTTTCAAACTGACTTGCATGTCATGCCATGGTGATTGGGAAGACAGTGAATGTCACCAGCTTTGAATAAGAATACGGAAAACAAGATTAGTTCCTCCATAAAGTGCAGTAAATAACTTTGCCATTGTGGCTGATGTTAGGAAGATTGTGAGTTTCTATTTTACCATAAACTCTGATAGCTCTGAAGTGACAGCAATGATTTCAGGATCTCTATTGCTGCAATTTTTAAATCACTGCAGAAATGAAATAGGAAAGGACTGGGGAAATTTTTGGGGAAGAAAAACAACTAAAAATTTTGTTTTATACTTAAAAGAGCAGCTGGAGTTTATTCTGATAGTGAGATCTATCAAGTATGGGATTTTATTTCTAAAATGTGTTCAGGAGTGTAGCCCTATTGAGGAGACCGTATTGACTGTGTAATTTAGGATGCAACAAAACAATGAAAGAAGAGTTTAATAAGGTGGAACTGATTGGGTTGGACATTCGTATACCTCTGTGAGTATTGTTTAATTGTCCATGAGATTGAGTTGTTAAATAAGCAGACTAATACAAACTGAGTAACACAAGAAAGAGAACTAATATGAAATCACAAAAATAATTTTGTTTCTAATATATAGTTCTTAATTATAGTGTTCTACACTCAATGCTGTATGCTTGAAAGCTTACAGARTTCACATCTCTGTTGAAGGAAGCAAAGTAAATGTTATTTGTCAATACTTTAAATTTCACTGAGGTACACACGATGTGTGCTTGAATTTTAAGACATGAAACAATTAAAAGAGTACTTAGTTGACACTAAAGTATGCCTGGAAGYGTAATAGAGAAAAGTTTAGGCTGAATTTTTGAGCTTATTTTACAAACACAGAATGAGTCCCTGACTGAGAATTGGATGTCCACATCAGGAATGCACACAGTAYTGACTTTTCATTCAACTATGATGGTTGGTTTTTCTGTCTTTCAGATGTAAATGTATCAGTTCTTTCAGGTCCAGCTGTGCTCCTGGGAAGGTGTAATCCCATTTCTAAGTTCAGCTGCTCCTCRTTGCCTCTGATGGGAGTGATCCTGCTCCCAGCTGTGTTGAGTGAGGTGCCAGGGCTCACTCAGCCCATTTCAATGAGAATCACCTGGGCTTGCAAAGCCTTTTAAAAAGTGAGGCCAAAAAGGGGTTGGCTCTTTTTGGCAAAGAGGAGTCAGTTGACTGCGTTGGTTTCCACCATGCCTGAATGAGACCTGTGACAGCTGCAAGGGTGAGTCACAAAGTGTTTGTGCAATGGTGGTGTACATGTGCTCTGTGAAGGTGGTGGGGATAGTGGTGGCTGTTGTACAAGATTGTACAGTATATGAGGAAAAAAAAAATTGTTCTTGGTTTACTTCCATTTGTTTGCATGTAAATTACATGAGGTGGGGATATGGAAATGAAGCTATTCCATTTATCTTGCTTCCAAGGCAGCTTCTGTTCTTTTGGCGGTTTGCATTTTCCCAAAGAGTTCTTTTTTTTTTTTTTTTTCCACAGGAAGTTTTTGTAACTTTTTGAATATTGTGTATATATTAGGGCTAAACTATTGGATGGTTGTGAGAAAAAATGGCTGAAAAATAGTTGACTGGGAAGCATTTTTGTAATGGTTGGTCCTTCACTGAATAGTGAAGGGAAGCAAACATAAAAGAGAGTGAATTTCAGCTGAATATCTCCTGAGTATTAAAAAAGTGTTCCCCTGGAACCAATGTTGATGAAATTTTAGAAACAGATTCCTAACTAGCTGGTTTGATGAAATACTCTCTACTTCACTGTTTCATGGTGGGCTGGGTATGATACTTTGAGGAGCTACCCAGTGTTTTGGATTTGTGATAATTGATGTGGGCTGTCTGTTTTAACAGTGGCACCAGTGAATAACAGTTATTTCATGTGAATTAATGCTCACAAATTTCTTCACAAGTGTCCCTTTGTAGGCTAGCACAYACTACCAGTAATTTAATTTCTGTTAATCATGAAAACAGCTGTTGTATCAAATCAMCATATTTTGAATTCTGCCGGCATTAACAAGCAGTAAAAATGTTTTCCAAGTAGAAACTCCACAGGATTCTAAGTTAACAGAAAGACATCTATGGTTTACACCAAGGAGGATCAGACTCATTAGCATTTTACCAATGCTTTGTAAAAGATAAATGGGTTTTCAGAGCTCACAGAGAACACTGGATGTGTTGGCWCTGATGTTTGTGGGAATGAAATGACAGAATGAGATAGATTTAAATATCCGTGGTGCACTAGTCAGATTAATCATGTGAGTTTACTTTGACAAAATATGAGATGCTGGGGAAACATTTTACTGTGAGGAGTTTGTTCTCTCTGCCCTCTTTGGGACTGTTGGATTTGATGGGTTGTGTTGTAATCACTCTGAAACCTCAGGATRTCTTTGAATTGAATTACATTGTGAAGCTATAAAAAAAAAGTCATTACATTAAAAATAATTATTTAAAATTCAGTAAAGTCAGATGAAATGACAGCAACTCTTCARCTGTTAGAATGAGTTCATTAAGTTATCAAAATCAGGCATGTGTATTTTGCATAAATCAGTAAAGCTGTGAATTCAAAAACATTAATGTAATTTTTCTGACAGGAAGGTATTATAGAGTATAAGTAATTACATTCTTAATAAAATGTGATATTCAGAAAGGCCTTTTAAGGGATGGATTTTTTTCCYTGCTTTCCACCCTTAGACACTGTCATTGTTGGGTTTTCCCTACCTATTTATTGGTGTCAATTCTGGCTCTGGCTGAAAGAGGGCAAAATAYTCTCATCTATCAGGAGGGTGAGTTTTAAGCTGCCCTGAATTTACTCTCCAAGACAATACTCCCCTCATACTTGCCTTGGCAACCATTAATAGACACACTTTAAAATGCTGCCAGGGCTCCAGAGGATCCTTGATATCGATCTTATCCGAGGGAAATGTCTGCTACCCTGGGCTTGATCTTCCTCAAGTATTGTGCACTCCAAAAGTGCAAATTTCACTCTGCCTACTGACATGTAGTTTTAATAGAAGCAAAGAAAATCACAATCTCTTAGCAGAGGAATATTACAGCAATATAGTAGCAAAGTCAAGAGGGATTTGTATTAAGATTTCTGTAAGATTATGTGTTATCTCCTGTATAGAGATTTGAGAGTCTCTTGGCACACCTGTCTGGGAAGAAAGTTGTGTGAAAGAGAAAAGAAAGTAGAATTTGTATCAGACAAGTGAAGTATTCACCATTTTGCTTGGTGAAATAATCTATAGTTAGAGAGGAATCATCATGACATGAARGACTCGTGGCACTCTGCCACTGTTGCACTGCTGAGCACAGGTGCTAAGGACAGAATTTAATCTAAACCCATATGYTGTCAGACCTCAAAAGGCTCCAGAAACCTTGTTCCAAAGCTAGGAACTCCTGAATGTAGGTTGCTCAAGCTCCTACATWATTCATGTCCTTTGTATATGTGTTTAGATAGTTTTTTATTATCTGATCACAGATTTTGACTTTTTTCCCCTCAGAAAAAAAAGGGTATTATGATTGCAGAAATCATAATAATAATATCCCCAAATTTCCAGTTTATTTATAAAAGTATTAAAATACAGGCTCTAATTTGACTATAAAAAACAATCAGATTTTTTCTAATGTGCAGGTAAATGTGTATTTATTATTCTTAGAAAAAAATAATACATTTTATTGGGAATGTATGCACTCTTGAAAAAAAATCCCTTTGAAGTGTTCAATGTGGAAAATTTTACCTTAACAATTAAAATTTGATGGAATTATGGGGAATAAAAAACTTTATTTCCTTGTAATAAGAAAAATCAAGTGAGCATAAATCTTTTTATATAGGGAAAAGTAGTTAGACACTGTTACTGACCACTCAGAGCATATGAGATCATGGCTTTTTATACTATGCAGGAAAATGGTTAAGTGCTTACTTTTAAATATAACTTTATAAACTCTCATTTGTGTAAATAACTTACTAAAAATGCCACAATTAAATAAATATTTTATTTGCAGAGTTAGTCACTGTATGAAAAGGTAACTCTATGTCACTTTAATCAAGTACACACATCAGTTTTGGTAAATTTTTGCAAAATTAGCAAAATATTTTCTACTTCCAATTTATGAAGCAATTACTGCTCATGTGTTATGAGCATAGACAATATCAGATTGTGATGCAGAGAAATAATATAAAAAAGCTGAATCACATTTGTGCAAGTTGTGATGTGATTGATCCATTTTAATATTTGTGGACTCATCCACTTTTAAGAGGACTCATTTCAGGCTGACATTTGAAAATCAAAATAAAGCGTTAGACTAAATTATTTAATCCCAGTAGGAACTGGGGTGAGGTAGACGTGAATTTGGCTGCTACTCTGTTGTGTAAAGTTCCAGTAAGGGGATAATGTGAAGACAGAAGAGTGAAATTTTGGGGTGATTTCATGCACATTTCTGTCAGTAGAGAGATCTTTGAAAGGTGTCCCTCCCTCCATGTGTCTTCATTAATGTGAGAAAGCCCATCAGCTCTTCCAGCCAGAAGGAATAATCTTGCCAAATTACCTCGTACAGATCCTGCAGTGGGCTTTCTGGTAATGTGCCAGCTATTAATTTTTCTTGCTGAGCAGTAATTTTCTTTCCTTCTTTTTCAACACCACATAAAATACTGTTATTTRAGCTACTTCCTAAAGGCTTATAGARCATTTTAAAGACATTTTGTTTGAACACAGGCWTTCTGTTAGGACTCAGAAGTAAAAGAGGGTTAAACCTAAGATATCTGAGCTCTCAGGAAATTGTCACTTCATCAAGAATGGATTTCACTGAAATTAGAGGACTGACAGATGACATTCCAGAGGGAGATCATGGCATCTTCACATGGTAGCCATTAAAGTGGTTTTTCCCTGTTTCCCTTGCTCCTGTTGACATCTATGGATATTTACAGTTTGGTCTCAGTGGGAAAAGACAAAATCAGTAGCAGCTTGTAAGACGTGTGTATGTGTTGTTGTTACACCAAATCTACCRTTGTGACCAATATTCACCAGAATGACTTACAGATTCATTTTGAAGTGGAATCTGTAGTGACTGCCCGTCTGTGGCAGAAGAATCCATTCCCTGGTGCCCAGAAGGTTCTTCCTGGTGATTGTCTGAGCAGCTCAATTAATGAATTAATGCAGTGGCAAGGAATATTTTACTGCTTTACTGGAACAGAGAATCAGAATGTTTCTGGTGAAGAAGAAGTCTGTGAGGGATCACCTGGAATCCCAGCTGTCCCTCTGCACTAGGCCATGCTATTTACTTGAGACAATGCAGATCTTCTGGTTCCTCACTATGGTAAATTATTTGGTCAGAAAAGAAAAACAAAACAACAAAAAATATTAAAAAAAACCAAAAAACCAACAAACAAACAAAAAAAAACAAAACTCAAAAAATTACAAAACCAAAATTTTAAAAAAGAGAGGGAGAAAGAGGTGGGATGCAGAGAATAACCTTTTATTCCAAAACTGGAGCCCAATGCTCCAGGTACAGCATCACAAAATGTGTGCAATGGTTCCTGCAATAGGAATTCTTTACTTTACTTCTTTTAGACTTTGGTGTTGGCTGTTGGTTGTTAATGTAAAAAGGCAAAATAAAATCATGCAACATTTAGGAATTGTACCTCGGCCAAAGTGGCTTGCATTCATTTGAAACATCATCTGTCTCAGTAATTAGAATACTTACAGTTAACAGGGATGTGGCCCAAACTATTTGTTTTTGGACTGTGTTCTGTTTAAGCATCTGCCCTTGAGTTAATTTTTTTAAATTTCTCAGTATGTTCTAGCTGTGGTCTGCATATTTAATTCCTCTTGGATATTTTGATACCATTATGGATGCATGATGGTTTCAAACTAAAAAATCTTAGTATTTTGTGTGTAGGTAGAATACAGAACTATATTATTCTCCATTTTTTATATTAATTAGAAAATAGAGGGAAAATTTCCAGTAGTTTCTTTTGTGGCTCATTTTGAATTTCCTTTCTTTCTTCATGGGTAAGAAGGAAAGGAGAAAAAGGCTTAAAAATAGAACATTGGTGATGTAAGTTGAGGGACTCTGACAGAAAATTGACATAAGGCACTTGATCTTGTATCATATATAATTGTAATATCAGTATAGTGTGCRCCTGGATCTGCATCTATGCATTTGTCATACAGAAGGGGCTTTTCTTTTTTCTGCAAGAAAGTTGTAAAATCATATGGTGATTAAGAAAAAATATGAATATTTTATGCATCACTTTTCAATCAAATATCTCAAACTACTGCACTAAAATGAGAGTTACCACTGCACTTACAGCTGGAAAAAATAAGGTGTGGGGTGTTGATGCCCCACTGCAGTTCACAAGTTCAGCCTGGGCAGAGGGAGAGGGGAGAACTCTGCTTCTCTAATTTCCACGCTGCTGTCAGCCCTGACAAATGCCATTTAGTGTTTTCCTGTTACTGGGTCACTGCCAGTGACACCCGAAATGTAGATGTGAAGTGAAAGTGTGAAAAATGCTTAATAGTTGTTTTGTCAGGGAAAAGTTACACATAAAACCACTTTGTACTTTTTATTGGAACAATWCAGCTATTAAAGCATATTTAAGAATTCCAGTTTTTTGATGCGTGGTATGCTGTAATTGCCATCACTTTTTATTATTTTTGGCAAATGATCATTGCTGTGCTCTGAGGACTTCACCTAGACAGATTTTTCCATTTCATGCAACAGAAAAGCAGTTTTTTAGCTCCTATAGCAGTGCTTATGTTCAATCCACCATATTAAGCAGTGACCTATTAACAGGATGGTTCAAAGGCTTAGCAATACATGTTTGGATTTAGATTGGCTTCCCCTGTCCTAGAAGTTAAACTCAGTCATTTAGAGCTCCTAAAAATCATCTTGGAACAGTGAATTTTATTGAGCACTGGTTAGTAGGAAAATAAATACGTAGAAAACCTTGTAATAATTGGGTACCCTTAAACCCAACGGAGTTATTGTCCCTGACTAAAGAATCCTTAGCTATGTTATGTTAGCTTAGCTTAGTTCATGTTCTTTCTAGTTYGTGCTCTTTCAACAGAATTGAGTGACGGATGTGAAATATTTAGCATTTTCCTGAACCATCATCTTTTGCATAAAAAATCAAATGTGTTTTAATTTTATTGATATTATGTTTGAYCACTCCATTCCTTTTGTCTTCCTTATACAGTGATAACAGCAAAGACAGTAAATAAAATACTTCGAGGCTACTTTAAGATATTCTTTCTGMTCAAACTGAAGATGAAAATTTGCTTTGTATTTATGCTCCATGTTGCATTTCAGACACTATAATAAGACATTTTTGTGATTCTTTTGATTTACATCAGATATTCACTGCAATTACATTGACAATACATTGTAAATTGTCTGGTTTTGTGTAGYGTTTCCCTGCTGTGCTTTGGTTTTCAGAAGTCCCTGGTTTCCTATTGTGCTTATTTAATTTCAGTAGATGCAAAATTCTGTTGTCTGTACAGTGAATTTWCTTTGTCATTCATTGAGAAGGTAGATATTCAGTCTTTCCAGAGTGAAGGATGAGAGGAGTTGCCTCCAGTTGTGCCCAGGGAGGTTGGATGAGGAATTAAGCAAAATTTCTTTGTAGCAAGGGCTGTCAGGTTGGAACAGATTGCCCAAGGTGGTGGTAGAGTTGCCATCCCCAGAAGTGCTCAAAAAATGTGTGGATGTGACACTTGAGAACATGGTGGTGGTGCTGGGTTGATGGTTGGACTTGATGATCTTAGGGGTTTATTTTTTCATGTCTAAAAGATTCTTTTTTAATCTTCTGTTTTCATAATTGTGTGTTTTAAAAAAAATGAAGATAAATATGCAATATAAAAATTCAAACTGTCAATAATTTCTATTTTGTGTCAGAGGGAAAGTACAATTTGATGGTGTCATTTTCCCTGTAACTCACATTTGTCCTTATGAAAACCAGGAATTGTTGACTTTGTATAGGATCAGAGAGAGAAGGAGGAACAAAGCATGTGAAATAGTGGCTTTGGAGACTAGAAGATAGAAGAAGAAATTTTAGAGTTTCCTTTCAGTGAAATCTTYAGGTTTACTCTGTGTTGTCTTGGTATGTGCAGCCAAAGGTGYTCTGACATGATCCTTATATGAGCCAGACAGTATAAATTACTATTAGTGAAAGTTGTTTAAATAGGTTTTCATAGAAAAGTTCCTTGAGGGGATGTTTTTTTGTTTTATTTTTCTGCACTTTCTTAGCTTTAATTGGAGAGCAGAGCTCTCCAAATTTCAAGCTGTATCTCCTGCAGAGCTRTTTTGTCTGCTAATGATAGATGCTCAAGCTGTTTATCTTGTTTAGGCCAAAAAGATTTGAAAAGCAACCTTCAACTGTAAAAGTCTTTAAAAAAAAAAACCCAAAAAGTCTTGTTAAGGTATTACTTCTAAGAAAATAATATATGCTCTTTTTCTGCCTTTGACAAATCTCTCTGAAAGAATCAGATCCTTCAAGAGAAGTCAGCATTGCCCTTTACATATTTCTTCCAAAGAARGGGTTCTTTCTGCCTCTTTGAGTAGGAGAGCTACAAAAGGACCAAAACACACTGCAAAAAGATTCACTGGAAATCAGCAAAGGCTCTTTTCATCCTCTCGCTGCTGTGTCTCATACAAACACTGTTGTCTGTTTCATAAATCAAAAAAAGATTTACAATGGAAATAATGCTATCACACATTCCCCMGAAGCGTGCTTTGTGCCTCTATAATTGTACCTCAGCACCACCTTAGAGTTTATTTCTGAGGTTTTCTTCTTTCCTGGGAAGCAGTGCAGASCAGCTGGGGCCATGGAGAATGTCTGATGGATTTCCATTCTCAGTCACATGCCAGACTCTTCCCTTAGATGGGTAAGAGTGGCATCATCAAGGCACTTCTTACATTCCTGGCATCTCAGGCTGGCTGTTTACATGTGAAGGTTTTTTGAATGGAATATTTCTTTGCAAGTTTTTTGAGAGTTCCCTGACTCTTTGAAGGTGCAGCATCATTTTATTACTTTATGTAGCCATGAGACTTCTTGGTGCAGAGCAGACTTTGTCAGGTCAGTCCTGTTTAGTGTTTCTGCAGACTGAAATTCCACCATCCATAAAGACAATGTCTGTACTTCAGTAATGTGTGTGGGATATGCAAAAGGGAAGGAATGATTGGATGTCTCTGAGCTGCTGTTCGTGATGCCGCTGTGTGTGCACCCCTTTTTTGAGTGTATTTGGTGCACTTGAGTTAGAGCATTTGTGTGCAGTGYTCGAGGGGACATTAGCCTTGATTGTTATTGCAGTCTCAGCTAATGGCCTTGGAGGATATGGCTGACTCCATTCTCACACAGTTCTGAAGAAATTTACTGCTRTGGTTGGCTACTCAGGAGATGGAATTACTAAAGACAATGATAATAAGGAAAATATATTGTTATGTTGATCCAACCTGCATGTTGCTTTGTTTTCCTATTGTAGCCTCAGCTCTTGTTTGGAAAAAATAAGTATTTCTCTTTCATAAAACTGAAAAAAATATGATTCACACAACTCTTTGCCTGCTCTCCCAGAAAAAGAATAAATAAGGCCATCTACCCAAAAATGCAGGTCAGGAGCTAGGAGTGGAGCATCAGTCTCTCTTTCACTATCCTTGGCTTGATCTTGAAGTTGGACTCTGTCAGATCATTACACAGACTGCCAGACCATCTGCCTTCCCCCATACACCTGCACAATCTGTGTCTGGAGCATCCTGCCTCGAGATGCAGCTCCCACGGGGAGGGTACTGGGGAGCTCTGCAGCTCTCTGTGGTTACTCACAGGGAAATGGCTCCACTCTGGGTCTGTACTTTGTGTCTCATTCCAAGCTTGTCCCCACCTTACTGGCCTGCAGCTGCAGGTTCACACCTTATGCTGAGTCCAAACCTCCTCGTTTTTATCTTTTTATTTCATCTGTCCCATGGCCCTTCACTTTCTTCTGTTCAACACTAACTTCTGCTTAGGCAGCAGTAARCACTGCCTGCCAATCCCTTTGCATCTTCAGACCCTTCTTTCTCCCATTTTCCCAAATAAGGATTTTTGTTCCTTCCTTTCAGTGCTTTTCCCTAAAGATGGATGTTGTACTGTTTTGTTTTCTCTCAGCAAAGTTAGTCATCAGCCATTGTTCATTTGTCTCTCCCATATACCACTTCCTTAGTATAGCCAGTAAAACAGGGACAGCTATTTCTCTGTTTTATTTTGTGTTTTATTCCTACAATATGGGCCCAAGTTTTGCATTAATTGAATTATTTTTGGATGGAATAGCAGCAGGTTTTAGTAGCAATTGATGTCCTAAATGGTKTAGTGGTAAATTAATGTGCTGGTTTATCCCGTTATAATTTCTCAGCCTAAAACCCAGGATTTTCTCATATCAACATAGCTGTGATCCTGTTAAGATTTCTGGGGTTAAGCTATAGAGTTAAGATGAAAGAGAACCTCAGTTTCATTACTTCACCATAGAATGCTTCTGTAACTCTGTACCAAGTGGTGTAGTGAACAATAAGGCACAAATCAATAGTGGAAACAGTGATACATCAGCAAAAATTCATCTGGGTTTCCCTGGCCTTGGGTGGCACTGGGGACTCCCAGAGTTCCTTTGTCAGTAATGGATTTTCATAAGTGGATCTGGTCCTCAGATTCCCAAAGGATGGTTTTRTCCCCTGTGCCTGCTTATCCAGATGATGTCTGAGACTTTCAGGAGCTTTGTCATTGTCTGGCTTGTGACTAAAGGATGTGCTCTTGGCTGTGCTCCAAGATAATCCATTCAGTTGCTTGATGTCCTGTAGCTTGGGGATGAGGAGAAGGTGACTCCACCAAATAATGAATACTCTRTTCTTATTGGCTGGATGGTAATTCTGTGCAATAATAAAATAAAGTAATTAATGTATCTTAATTATAGTCCTCTTTAAAATCCATTGCCTTAGCATATTTTTCCAATAATGTGCGAGTAAAAGAACAAACTCAGAAAATATACAGATGCAATTTTGTTAATAATTCATACACTCATTTTAAGTGCACTTGGATAAGGTACAAAACCAGAGGAAGTACTGAGCACTTTTTTTTTCAACAACTTGGTTAGGTTTTTCTCAAATATTCTTTTTCACACTTTACTGCTTTAAGAATTATGAAGACCACTGTTACCTATCTGCAGATTATATTGAAAAATGCTGATTTAGTTGCAACTAACTTATCAGTAAAAGTAGCAGATTTTGAAAGATATAAAATATCTTCACTAAGTTTGTGATAGCCATTTATCTTTCTGTCCAGAAGAGATTTTAAGAAGCCTTAGTATTTGGCATTTCATTGAATGTCATTGATCAGAAAGCAAGCAATTGTAGACTTCCATTCTTTTTCTTCCAAAATTGAGAAAAAAAATGTAAATTATTTAAAAGCAATTAGTTGCATGCATATTGTCCTGGCAAACCATTCTAGCTCTTTCCTATGTAAATTTTGAGGCAAGCATGATACATCTGTCTTGTTGATGTGAAACAGGGGAAAACCACGGCTGCCATTCCAAACTGATGTAGGTTGCTTTCTATTCTAATTTTATTGTTATAGAAAAATAAGAGAATTTCRAAATCAGTTTGAGTCAATAACAGAGTAATAGCACCCTAAAATGATATTATTACTTATTCATGCTTAGTTAAATATAACTGTAACATGAARTAAATGATTATCTGTTTTGGATATAATTTCATAATAAGGCCTTTGAAGGTCATTTGGACTACACAACTAATTAATGTTTTATTTCCAGCCTTCCTTAATTATTCTTGCCAGATGGTCCTTTATTTGTGTTATTGCTTGGAGTTTCCAGCTGAGGCTGTTTGATTGTTGAAGAAAAATATGTGATGGCACCGTAAGATAACTGTAATTGAATTGTTAGGTATGTTAGAACATTTGAGCCTTCTGTCCCTGCTTTAGCCACATCTGGGAAATAAGTTTGTTAACAAAGTGCTTTGGCACCTCATTGAATACTTGATGTGATATATGGAAATGTTTAGAGCAAACTCAATTAGCATAAAAGCCTTTAGAAATAGAACTCTGGTAGCTTCTCATTCATTTATGAGTTACAAAATCTTCTGGGTAAAATGCACAAATGGGTAAATTACCAGGTGGTTGGTTTTGTTTAGGCTTTTGTTTGGTAGTGTTTGCCAGCATCTGACTTTTCTCACATCTAGATAATACTGCTTTTGTGTTTGTAACAGGGTATCTTTAAAAAGACCAAAAAATGTGAAGAAAACATAGTAATACCCATAATATTTGGATATCAGGCCGACTTTGATAAATAACATCTCAGGAGTGCTGGTTTCTAAAAGGGTTGAGTTCAGCACTGGGAGATACCAGATTTGGGATCAGGAATGTAAATACAGCATTCACTGTAAACTATTTTTGTTTTAATTAATCATCAACATCGTTTGCATTGTGCTAGTAAGTATCACACTTGTTCTTTGGAAGTCCCATGGTGCCAGGTTCTATATAACAACAAATGAACGTGCATGTTCTAAAAAAGCAGAGGAAATAAGAGSAAAAATGGTACATGAAAGTATGCGAATGCATAATACTTGTTCCAAATACTTGTTTCATTTCTCTCTTTTGAAACCACTGTTTTCACCCTTTTTCTATAATYATTGCAAKKAGCAGTTTTGGGAAATGGAGATAARTTTACAGAAGATRTTGAATATGTTTTACAGTATRGGTGTCAGGGGTAGCTGGGAAGAAGGAACTGAGGTATTTGTGTGGGAAATTGATTAATGGGTGCATAAGAAACGTATTGACACAAAGGTTCAAGATCAGAAGGAAAAATTGTCTCATCTAGAAAGTGAAAAGTGAGATGTATCCTGTTTCATTCATAGCTGTGTCCTTCAAGAGACTTAGGTAAATTTTTCCGTTAAAGAATAAATCAACTACAAATCAGAAATGATAAGAAAAAGCTTATTATAACAATGGATAARAGCTTGTTGAGTAAGAATAGGTAAGAGAAAATGACTCTCCTGATTTTTTGTGTTTTGTATTTACTAGCACAGTAGAAAATGTTCTGGAAGAAAACTATCATTCTGGTTGTGGAAGTGAGCTCCCAGTGTTGAAAATATGGATGTGCTATACCAAGTTTCWCCAATCCAGCACAGCATTTAGAAACACTGGTGAATTTCTGTGCAGCCTTTCTGTTGGAATATGTGTTTAGCAGCTCAGTGTATCTCAGCAAATCCTCMCCAGTCATTTGAGGAGTAGTTTAGCTGAGCAGCAGAGAAATCCTCTCCTCCCCAGCCCCGTGTCAGAGATGTGCATTCTTGGCTTCTGAGTGCTCTGAACTACAACTCCCTTCGGATGTTTGGGAAGATGGGAAGCAGCTGCTGCCTTTCAGAGCACAAATTCGGGGCTTTCAGAGCACRCTCCGTCTGCCACAGAGCAGGATGGAGCCCGACAATGGAGCCACAACACAATGCAGATGCATCGAATTAATGCTCTGCCCACTGCTGTCTGCTGCTTCCTCCGCAATTCAGGCGTTTTGTGCTTTAACTGGCTGTTAAAACGTTATAAATATGCATTTTCTGAATTGCTGCTCTGAAAAAATGGGGCCCTGGAGCTGGTGGTAACATCTCTGCGACTGTGGTGGAGTGAGTGGGCACTTCTGTCAGCTGCAGGAGATCTGCCCATTCATATTTAAATCCAGTCCTTGTGCCAAAACTGAAAGGCAGACTGTTCACATGCTCCTCTTCTCCAGTGCTAAGCATGCACATCTCTGAACCACCAGCAAAAAACACGTGGATTTCTCTAACTAGTTAAACTGTCTAGAAACTGCTTTTAGATACTGGTTGCCCAAACAAGCAAAATAGGTAAAAGAAGCAAGAGAACCAGAGGAATTTTACTAATTTACTAAACCCTATTAATTTTAAAACTTGTCAGTTTTATCTTTTTTCATCAGTTCACCACTTCTCTGCTTTCCAGTTCACTCTGTTATTATACAGCCTAAATTTCCCAAACCATATTACATGGTATTTTAAAATTTTAGGACTCTATATATGTAACTTTTCACTCCTCTTCTGTCTTTTTTTTTTTTCTGGTGTTGCAAAAAGCCAATGCCCCCAAGTTCCACAATCTGCTTTGTCATCCATGTACTGACAGCTTTGCAGTCAGTCTTTTCCAAAGCCTTGCAGGAGGTTYTGCATTTTGCTGTTTCCTCTCGGTGCAGCAGGAAGGAGGGTGGCCAGCTGGGAAGAGACATAAACCATAACAGAGGCGAGCTGACCTCTGACTGCAGGAGCTGCGTGAATGGGAGGTTGGTCCCGGACCATCTCTTACCACAGCACGATATCCCAGTGTGAAATGCCAGCATGAAATTACTAATTATCCTGCTTTTCAACTTCTGGATGTACTGCTGACTGTATATTTTTGTAAAGTCACCATRGTACTACAGAGAGATTTGCAGAAAGGGGTATTATCGTGCCATTGTGCCATTAAATTGTATCAGACTAATTTAGGGGTCTTTTTTAGCACTTATTTTAATACCTCTGCCTTTTTGTAGGGATTTATAAAAATGCTGTGCACAAAAAAAAAGTAGTCCCCAAGCAATAGATTAAGTGGGTTTTTTAACCTTATTGTGTAAACCTCTAAATTCTTTGACATTACATACAGTTTTTCATGGAGTAAGAGATCAATATTAGTGTTTCTTCTTGCCCACAATGCAAGATGTATTACTCAAGGTACATGACATACTACCTCACCAAAGTACCCRCTGAGATTTGTAGGTGGTGTTGGGTTACAACTGTTTTTTTCCTGGAGGCTAAAATTGCCTAAATCTTGGCTCTCACTGTGCTGTTTTTTCCCTCATTATATATTTAAAAGGGTCAAATCATTCATCATTCTCAATTACTGGGATATAATTCACTGCATGCAATGTGAGCTACAGACCAGATGCCTGGAAATTCCTGCACTGACCAATAATCTTCGGTCCCAGTGCACATTCTGTTTTTAATACAACAGTAACATGTTTGTTTCCTATTGAATTATTTGCAGAAGATGCATCCCCAATCAAAGCTTTGTCAGGCAGGTGGTTATCAGAATGGGACACAATCAGGGAGACTCAGAGCAATATAAACATTCTGAGCTCTGTTCCTTTTAACAGCCCATAAAATGCCAATAACATTTAAAAGGAATAACTTGATTTTATTAAAGGGCAGGATCTGCCATGGGAACTTGAGGCTGCAAGGCTTTTAAATGAATGGCTCTTAGTAGACTGCAAGTCCTGCCTCTGCAACTACAGGTACTAGGAAATAGGTGTTTTCATTTTATTAGTGCTGCAGCTCRTCTGTATTCTCCTCTGCTATCGTTGCATAAAATAATTTTTATTCTTCATGGTGTCATGCAGTAGATTCATTAAAACTGAGGTACAGGCATCACACAAAATTCAAAAMAATCTTTGTGTGAACAACCTGTTCCGATTTTTTTTTCTTTAAATTTGCTGTACCTTCACATTTTTTGTGCCAATTCTTGAATCATGGCAACAAATATGAGGTACTAAAGGAGTTTAAAGGCTTGGGCTTTCTTCAGGTAATGTGGTCTCAATATCTCAATTGGATTCTCAATTGGTCAATATTCACAGAATTTTTAGTTTTTAAATACAAATCTGTAGCATTRACTTGGTTTGTGTMTGACAGAGCTTTTAAACTGAATAAYTTTTGGAAAGCTAAGAGGGAAGGTGTTCTGTGGGGTAAGCCCCTACCTTGAGCGCTGTGTTCAGTTTTGGATCCCACATTTATAAAAATGCATTGAGGTGCTGGAACATGTCCAGAGAAGGGAACAGAGCTGGGGAAGGGGCTGGAGCTCAAATCTGAGGAGTGGATGGGGAGCTGGGGGTGTTTAGCCTGGAGAAAAGGAGGCTCAGGGAGGACCTCAGTGCTTTCTGCAGCTCCCAGACAGGAGGGTGTAGTGAGGTGGGGTTGGTCTATTCTGCCACAAGCAAAGGGGTGGAAGGAAATGGCTTTGAGTTGYACCAGGGAAAGTTCAGATTAGATATTATGGTTTTCTTTTTTTCACTGAGTGAGAAGTCAGACATTGGAGTAAGTTGCCCAGGATGGTGGTGGAGTCATTGTCTCTGGGAGTGTTCAAGAGGTGTCTGGATGTGGCACTTGGGGATGTGGTTTAGGGATGATTATGGCAGTGCTGGGTGGACTAAATGATCTTAAAGATCTCATCCAACCTTGATGATYCTGTGACAAGATTGTGATGGTGTGGAAATCCTTACGACTTGTTCCTCTCAGCACACCAGTGACCTTGTTTAGCCCAGTTTTCTGGACATGTAGGGACAGAAATGTATTTTATGGATTGATGGCAAGATTTCAGTGGCTAAAATTTATTTGGGTAGCCTAAGGGTTAGTTAGGGGAAGGTACAAATGGTCTTCTAATTTCAGAAAGAAGCATCAATGATTCAGTACCCATAATGATAACATATGAGGGGTGCTGGATAGGAGAGAATAAATTTCAAGGGGTTTTGAAATTGAAGCCAAGTAAAAGGTGTTTGATATGGTAGGGAAACCAAGGAACCAGGGAAAGGATGTTAAGTAAAAGATGAGATGATCAAARTGATGACAAGATAATGATCTCTCTAGAAATGCTTCAAATAGATGTAAAGTGGGCCAGGATTGCATTTGTTAARCTGGGTGTGAGAGCTGCAGTGGTCRARTTGAAAGCTGCTGGCCACATTAGTGAGAAACAGAATTGTGAGAGTAATTAAATATTTTCACACAGGCCTGTGGTTGCATTTTAATCTGGGTTGTTGATATTTGCAAAGCTAGAAGTCAACTGCACTAATTGTTCTAATCCTTTTTAATTACTGTTCTGAGAAATACTGAAATTGTCTGTTTTGTTGTTCATTGACACTCCTAGAAATGAGGAAGAAATTTATTTGGGTCAGCCCAAGTGGTTATTTTTTGGTGTGGGTTTTTTTTTCCTCTTGGATTTGCCCTTTTATAAACTATCAGGGGAAATTAAATGCCAAGTTTAACATGACATGTATTTTTAATAAAAGCAAAGAAAACCTGAAAATGAAAAATTAGAGTCTTACACATCAATGCAATTCACTGTCTAACAGAGGAATTTTTATTAAGCCATGTGCCTTTTTTAATTTTTAAGATGCTGATGTATGAGTAAGATAGAAAACTACAATTAGAATTATTCCTTTGTCTTATCTGGAGCAGCGTGCCCTGATTGCTAAGTTTGTACTTTCTGGAGCATCACACTCTGAGCCTGTCTTGTTAATGGTTCTCGTTGGGGGTAAATATGATCTGGATCAAATTGGAGCAAATGATGACTCAGCAGCAGGCAGTGATGTGAAGTTCCTTTTTTTTAATGCCAAAGAATAATTTAATTATAGATATGAATTTGAATTGCTTAAAGAAGAGAGAGAGCRAAATCTCAAGCTAGCCCAAATATAAAGAAAAAAGAAATCAAAAAGTAACTGGGAAAATTATGGGGTGGTTGTGTTAGCAGGTTTCTCTGTTTTTTGTTGTGTTTTTAAACTTTATTGTTGTTAATGGCTGAGTGGCTCCTTTAGAATTTCACATAGAACAGGAGCTGGATTCAGGTGTTTTAAATTGCTCTGTAGAGAAATTTGCTTTTCTTTTTCATAAAATACAAAGGAAATCCATATGCTTTTAAAAGAAGGTTCTATGGCCAAGTTAATGAATATAAATGAGCCTGATATAGTTACTTTGCATACAGGAGGAAATTTCAGTTAAACAGAAATGGAAGAACTTGAGTTCCTGTTGAACGTGACAGTGTCGTGACATTTTGGCTCAATAACAAGTTTCCAGTTGTCACATAAAGATGATTATTTGCAGACAGCCCTTGTTCCCTCTGGCCTGTATCATTTCTGTCATGTGAGTGAGGTGCTTTGACTTTATTTAGTTTAAGTAAATAATGTATGGAAAGCACAGCCTTTCCCCTGTCCTCCTGCTGCAGACTCTGCACGTTCCTCTGTCTCAGCTACRCCAGAACTTTAAATATTTCCAAGTACCTACAGGAAATGTGATGATATAAATGTTGTCAGGACTGAATAGCAATGTTTTGGGAAAAATGAAGTCATATTCAATTCAAATAGTGAAGGCTGATATCAAAACCCCCCAAACCTTGGTTGCTTATTGCATGCCTTTCCCAACAGTCATTCTGTAGTTCCTCCCCTCCTGTTAGTGACAGATTATATGRTTTATTAAAAAAATCCATAATTTTTTTATAGCATCTGCTCGTGTTCAAATAGAAATCCAAACCCTGGGATTCACTGGGAGGTGTACATGAGTAAGGATTCATCAGATTGAGAAAGGGCTACAGGTTTTCTTTAGGAAAGCTGTGATGAGTTCACCTGTGGGTTGTTTTTCCTGAATAGTGTATGATGAAAATCAAGCTGGTTTATGTTGGTATCTGTAGTATCGAAATGAGCTTTGAACATTACCCTGATATAATGTTACATTTAGCTGTTATATTTAACCTGAGATCTGAATGAGAAAATGAAGTATTAAAGCACATGTAAAGTTAATTTCCAAATCTTTCTTAGTCTTCAGTTATCAGTGCTTTCTGATTAATCTTAAATACGAATGGAAGTGCTGTCACTTGCTYAAAGTAATTTCATATCATATATAAAATACTTCTGCATGATTATTTCAAAGATTTGACAGCATGCATTAACTATACTTGAAAAAATAATTTCCTTTGTAAGAGAAAAGTATAAGTTTTCCACTTAAACAGGAATGAGAAATGATACAATTATATTTGCAATGAATAAAAAAAGAGTTTTGCTTCTCAATTTGAAAATGAATTATGTGCATTTCAATATTACTTATATTTGTTTTAAGACTTGCGAAGAARTTTTAAATGATGACTATACATAATGAGTAACCACTTTATATAAACACACATAATATCTTTAAGTATTGTAATTAAACATTTAAAGGCACTCACTTTTCACTCTACCTTTTGGATATCAGATGAATAAAGTAATTAATGAATAAGGAAGTTGATAATTGAATCATATGATCCTTATCTGAAGCTTTGTAAGTTGTAGCCTGAAGTGCTAGATACCCCAAACATTCTCTTCCTAAAGCAATGAAATGTATAGCTTTTTTTTT
>NW_026623354.1:1110036-1111269 GCF_030028575.1 Malurus melanocephalus
CACCACTTTTTAGAGGAGGGAGGTATCTGCTCCTGCACCAGTTTAAACTTTTCATCTTCTAAACAAGTAAAGAGATGTGGATATGGAAAAAAAATGGAATATGGAAAAGATATGGAATGTATTCTGTACAGGAAAATCAAGAAAAGCTGGAGGAGGCAGCAGATACATTGCAAAGGAGGATCATAGTCTTGAAAAAATTGGAGAAATATGTATTGATTCTCAAGTGTAGTGAATATCAAACTGATTATGWTTCAAAAGTTAAGATGGGGGGATGCAGAAAGCAAGATCTGTATTGACAAATTAGACCTGTAAAAGCCTTGAAGCGCTGTTTCCACTCTGCTTGATTTGAGCCGTGTTTCGTGAGACTCCTGTGGTAACTTTTGGGCCCTGCAAYTCAACATGCAATCTGGTTTAGGGAACCCAGAGAACAGTATTACATKAAATAGCTTCCACTGTGCTTTTATCATCCATGACTGTATATCAGATGTCCTTAGAAAAACAGGATCATGAACCCAGATCTTGCTGTTMTGAAGCAGYGACCTGTTCAGGAGACATAACCATATTTGTTCTTCCTGTTATCATGGTACAGATGGGTTAYACTGTTTCCTTTAAATAGCCATCCTTAGTTTCTCTTGGAGATTTTTAAGGGTAATTTTGAAAAGATTTTTTCCACTCCAAAGATTGATTTTTTTTTTTCCCCCAAGGGTCCAGCTGAACATGTCATATGCAAAATCTGATGTCACTGGGAAGGAGAGCACAGAGTGTGGACTCTGCTGTTATCAGTGTGCTGATGACCTGGGGCTCTGGGACTTTTTTGTGTTAAACTTTATCGGTAAAARGTCTCCTCTGTCTGTGCCTTCACAGTGTCTGTGAAATTGGATTTGGGTGACAATGAGCTGGTTAATGCTCTGTCTAGGAAAGGCTTGTTTGGGAACTGGAGATCTACTCTTATCTGCAAGGAGCTTCACAAGAGATTGTTTGTTCTCTGAGATCTAATAGGCTTGGTGGACAAGAAGGGAGTTTTTACATGTTTTTGGGTAATTATCTAAAGCTTTGACACTGGAATTTGTGCTTTGCCACACCAATAKAAGTTTATGTACCTGCTCATTGATTGCTGCAGGGACCTCCCTTGTTTTCCCTGAAGCCAGAGGGATCTCTCAGGTATTGCTGCAAAGGCAGAGTGCAGCCATGGAGCTGTCAGACAGGTGAAGGTGATGTTTGTCATTGATTCTT
>NW_026623354.1:1112495-1122777 GCF_030028575.1 Malurus melanocephalus
TTTACTGCAATGAGGATGTCTGCAGTGTGGAAAGGAGTTACTGTGAGGATAATTGTTGGCATTCCCAGTTCCTCTGGTTGCATCGTGCACATATGGGGCAAATAGGAACCAAGAAGATGACAGATGAGCTACTTATTTTAGTAACTACCACCCAATTCTGACCTACTTTTTATATTATTCAGGTATTTGAAAAAATATTGGAAGTACAAGTRGACAGTGTTTTATTTTGAGGTCGTAGAATCTTCAGCTGCTGGAATTTATCAGAAAAGGGGGAGATCTATTTCCTTCCCATCTATGTTTTTGAAAGGGATGTGCACTCTCAGGAATCTGTACAACATAGAGATTAATCTCTAGACAAATAATTGTCKTCTTTCAGTACAATGAAGGAGACAGCTTTAAGATAGACAGAAATAAGGGCAAGAAGATATGTGAGTGAACTATCATCCTGTAATTTAATTTAGTGTAGTCAAATATTAACTGTTGAATGAAAACGGACACAGCATAATTTATCAGGTGAGGCAGCAAAGTATACCAGAGATTATTTCTTTGAAGCTAATGGAATGTTCTTCATGTATACTCTYGTATTAAAATACTTAATTTCAAATAACCTGCATTTCTTGCTGTTCAGCACCTGGTTTGCAAGMTACCAGCATTTTCTTTGACTTTGTCAACAATTAGTTTTTTTTAAGTAAATATTTACAACATATTTACTTTATAAAATTACTAAACTTTATTTTCAAATAAACATGTTTGCTTTTAATGTTTATTTTAATGCTTACTTTTAAAATTTACTTGTGAACATTAACAATACTATTTGATTAAAATACTTGGTAGCATCTAATTTCACTATAACACATCATTAGTTGTGCTGCCACTTGCTGGTTTGCCATTCTATGAGATAATAATACATCTAGAAATAAATTTTAACTTGTATTCATGCTAATGACAATTTTTTTTCTGTTTGATTCCTAGGATTTATTAGTTTTGATTGCAATTAGCTCAAGGCCAGCCTGGTAGTACCTTGGCTTSTGACTAAATCAGGCACCACAGATAATGCACCAACCTCTACATGATCCTAATTTTCTGAAGTTAGGCACCAAAACTCCTCATGCAGCTAATCTGAGAGATGAATGTGTGCCCCCATAAGGAGTAGATGAGAGGGGAGTGAGGTTTAACTGTGATTAGAGATAGCCAAAAGGAAGTGCTGTGCAGAGTTTAATCCTATTATCACTGCACCTGTTTACCAGATAATTTTCTAAGAGTTAGAAAGTGCAAGCTGTGGTAAAAGTATTTTTTAAATACCATATAAAYAATTTGTTTAATAAACAGAATCATTATAATCTGAAATAATTCCTCCCTTGGCATAGCARTCATTAATTACAGAAGTCTTTGTGGTTTTATTCAAATATCAGGAATAGTTTAAAATTAGTCCTTGAAATAGCTGATCTATAAAGTTTCTTTTGTCATTAAAATGACTTCCATTTAAAACATGCCTTTGAGAAATGCCTCTACAAGGTTTCTAGTTTAATGAAATAGCTGAGAAAATATCTGTTTACTTTGGAAACTGGAATGCACATTTTTATTTAATCCCTCTGTAACTAGGAAAAGAAATTATGCAGATGGGATAAGTTTCTGGAATATTTGCCAGCACAGTACCTATTGATACAAAGTGTGCTGAAAGGGAAGTTTCTATCCGTTTTCACAGCCTGTTTTTAAACAAAATCCTACATTATTTTTTGCCCTTCAGTGAGGTACTTTTTGTTTTGGTAAGGCAATGAAGCTAAGAGCCTAATGGCTGATATGACACATTTATCTGTGCAAATTAAATTTAACACACACATTTGCCTTATACATAATACAGCATAAAAAGAGGAAAAAATGTAGACAGATGTTCTTCTTCTCTATTCTGTATAGCCATGCACGTGCTGAGTGGTAGTGAGGCTTGCTGGTTTAAACTTCTATTCTATGTGTAAGWCTGGGGACTGATCAGTGGCACCTACATTCCAGCAAAAAGAGGAAATTTAGAGTAGAATAAAAATTCCCTATATATATATTTACATTTATTAGCTCTCATAGCGTCTCCAGTTATCCTACTGTAAGAAAAAGCAGGAATTTCTTCTGAACAATTCCTCAGGCTCACTGTATGTTAAATATTCTTATTTAGCTACACTGTACTTCAATGATTTCATGACTCAGTTCTGGTAATTTCGTCAACCTATCGTCCATTTACCAATCATGAGGCTTGATCCTGTGATATTCACCTGTTTTCTATGATTTATAACCTGTGTTGTGAGCTCTTTGAGGCAGGAATTGTTTTTTATTTCTGTGTCTGTAAGACACTTGGTGTGCYGAGGAAATTAAATTGAGCCTTTTAAATGACACTTATTTAGTGCTGCCATTGCAATGCTGTACCTTACTAGGAGTGTTTTAGTTTGCAGACATCTGATATTTAGAGTTGCACTTCAACTGGTGTTTTTCCTTTTTTGTCACCCATAAAAGCTTGGGTTACTGATCAGCCACTCATAATCTTGCAATAATTGCCCTTAAAATGAGATCTGCTTGATACATTTTTTTTCTTTTTAAATGACTGAAATTTTGTTCTTGATCACAAAATGTGAATGCCTTTTTCTATTTCAATTGAAAAAAGAAGGTGGGACAAACTGCTTGAAATAAGTMATCTGTCGCTGCCAAAATGTTTGACAGCTGTATGTAACCAGATGCAGATTTGTGCAGTGAACTCAGCAGTCAGATGTTCTGCAGGAGTTGTGAAAGAATGGGCTGTTTCAGTCTTTCTTCTTAGCACTACTCACATGCAGCAGTGTCATTGGCAGGCATAACATTTTTGTAATTCCATGAACTCCATGTCTTGTGAGTGTGAGTAAGCCCTAGGACACAGAACTCATTTGTTTTCCTTGTCTTTAATTTATCCAAAGATTGACCAGCAAGCTGATGATCAACCAAGTAAAAGGTTTTTGGTTTTTGTGTGATCAGTGTGCGTATTTCAGAGGAAAGCTCGTGGCTCACCATCCCCTGCCACCTAATTCAAGTGAGAAATGCTGCTGCATGTGATGCTCAGTGGCTGAGGAGAGCACAATGCTGCCTTGTTCAGGCTGAGAAGGCTCAGCCCCCGTWAATGCGTAAAGCAAACCATACTCTCATTGTTTAGCGGGACTGAAACATACAGAAATTGTTCTAGGACTCCAAAGGCATCACAGACATTTACCCACATGGTGTTTGTCACCTTTTCTCGTGGTTATCAAATATTTATAAAAATGTTTCTTCCYTTCAAAAGACTTCAATTTGGTTTGTAAAGAAGGATAATAGTCTGCTGTGGTGTGTGGCAGTGCATCCTGCTGCTTCTTCTGCACCTGAGGATGGATTTCCTTAAAGTAATTTATTATAATAAATATTAGAAAACCCTCAGGTACATACAATTGGATAATATTCCAGATGGTGAACAAAACCAAAGCACATGCTAGAAAAGGAAGTTACTATTTGTTAAAAAGACTTTTTTCTCTCTTTTTGTTTCCAGGAGAAAACCTGACTGACAATCAATTCAAAAGCCCATGGAATATTTTCTTCAGAGGTTGTAGTTTACCTCTGATGATATATTCTTACACTGTTCTTCTCATCTCATAAATACCTCTTATTTACCAGAATGGCAAGAATTACTTGTTGACAGTACATTATTTTAGAACTAGAACTTTGAATCTGTGACTAATGTTGGTTTCAACTAGAAGATCTGTAGCAAGTGACAAATATCGCTTTTGTAGCTGCATTTCACCTGTTGGTATGTTACATTTTGAAGCTGAGGTTCTTTTCAAATAATTAATTTTTTTTAATCTGTTACACAGCTTACTTGGAAAAGATACCCTTTTTTATGTAGCTTATGGCTTCATGTTACTGTCAGTCTTCAAATAAGATAATGTATTGTTTGTTTTTTTTTTAATCTGGGTGTTTCTAGGAGTAGAAATGTGATTTTTAAAATCTTCATGCAAGGGAAGACATTTTGCATTTTGTTTAGCCTCACGTGTTATATTAAAATATTAGAAAACCCTCAGAATTTTTATCAATGTAAAACTGTTCAGAGTTTGGACACGGTAATGTAGTGTCATAACTACCTTTGAAGGGTTGCTTTGGTTGTGTTTTTTTTAAATAAAGTGTACCATCCCTTGGAGTTTCAGACCATTTCTGAGTATCATACTTTAATATCTATTCACTCTATGTCAGTGTCTGGAGTTAAGCATCGTGACGAAAGCTCTTTGTTGTTCTATTTCCCCCTAATTGTTTGTTCTGATAAACTAACTTTTGGTGTAAAAAATGAACAGCAAGATTCAGAAGTTAATGAGTCTAAAGAAACATCTGTTAGAAGGACTTTCATTACCATACATTTCMAGGGAAATGGGAACATAAGGCAAGACAGCTGATGAAGAGCCTGTTTGGCTTAAACAAATGAATAATGTGGCCCAGGACAGAGGATCAGCTTTTCAGTCAGACACTAATAAGCAATGCATTGTTTTTGGCAGTTAACCCCAGATGCTAAACTGGTGTCAATTGCATTGTTCTGTCCTTTTCTCATGCCAATGTAATATGTTCATCCTGGCAGGATCCACTTGTCCCGTTKTTTTTGCAAGGCACCAAACACAGTRCAGTTTATCCAGTGGGCTTAAAAAATACCTGTCTCTTGTTTAGAATCTAAAATGATTTTCAGTCTAAAATTAAGTTTCTTAAATCAACTTTATGCCATGGTGTAAAATCTAGTGAWTAGGAGAAGAAAGGGTAGTGTCTGCTGTATTTAAAACAAAAAATCTCATTTTTTTTTCATAATGTATCTTTTTGTTTCCCCTCTCGCCCTTTATGAAACTTTGATAGTTAAAAATGTGCTTTGTACACGTGGTTCTAGACACACAAAACAAGCTTTTATACAACAGGCATTCAGATGAAAAATAATTGCAACAATATTTTTCACTTTTTTTAAGTGGAAGTGAAAGCATATTTATTAATCACGCAGGCCCAGATTTACTTTTTTGCAACCAGTTCTTCTGACAGGAGTAACATATAATGGAACAAAGAATGTCTCCAGACAGATCTGGTAATTACAACAAAGAGACAAGAGTCACTCCTGCAGTTCTCATGGGTGCTCGTTCTCCATTACATTGATTTACTTAAACAACTCTTTATTACCACAGAGATGCTAAGTTTCTGAAAATTGGTCAAATAGTTTTTTTATCACAGACTAGAGATGTCCTGAGAAGTTTGGTAGAACCAATACAAAGAAGTTTAAAACTTGCACACTCTGAAAGGAGGTTGTTGGGTGTTTTAAAATCAGTCTGATCCTGGAGGAGTTGAGTGACAGTGTCTATAAAATAATTTTTCCCACAATTTTGAATAATAGGACACTTAAAGTGACATCTTGGAAAGTTCACAGGATGTTTTTAAAAACATAAWGCCTGTGTGTATGCAAAATGATTTTATGTGAGGTGGAAAGTTGATGGGAGATGGAGAAAATGCCAAAGAAGGGGATACTGGAAAAGATGTCTATGTATGACAGCCCAATGTTTTCTGTAATCACACCTGTGGGCTAGAAAGTGGCAGAATACTGATCTTTTTTGGATAAACTAAAAGCCTTTGGTGTGTTTTGGCATTCCTCACCACCTACTGCCTCTCCCAGATCTCATGGCTGTCCTGATCTACTCCAGCTTTGAATTCCAGCCTTGAACAGCTTCCCCATTTCTTGCTCCTGAGTGTAAATATTCTTTTACTGCTRCACAAGCCCATGTGATGTGTTTCTTTTGTTGTCATTGGTTATATTAAAGCTGTTCCCATTTGTTTTGAAGCTGGTTTACCATACCCTGGTTCAATGCTTATAATTTCTTTATGATCAGCCTGGTCCATTTTGCTTCATTTTCAGAATTTGAYATGTTCCTTAAAATTGGAGGCACCAAACTCCATTTCCAGGGCTATGCACAGCAATTAAAATGGGAGTTTTCAGGATGGTTATTTCTTGATATTTCTCTGCACTGCTGAATAATAGACTCAGATGATATCACCCAGCGGTGGCATTAGCACTCTGAATGTTCATTTTCACTTACATATAATTATTAAATCTTAAAGCAATTTTAAAGATGAATCTCAAAACTATTGTATGCACATGCTGAAAAAATGGTTGGTTATTAAAATAATATTTTTTGTACWAGATCCAATTCTATCTCTCATAGTTTTTAAAGTTGCTATTTTTAATTCGTGAAAATACATTGTTTTCCTCTTTTGTTCAGAGGATTACTTAATAAGAATAGTGACCGTGTAAGCAACTTGCTCCCTCATAATTCATCTTGAGGATATATCTCTAATGAGTTTAAAGAAATGTTGTATCCATCATGAGGGAGCAGTACCAGGCCAGTTTTATTTTCATTGATGAGTAGAAACYGAATCTGAATTTTAAAAGTATTTAATCAGAATTTAAAATTTTGAAAATCTCACAGATCACAAGATTCTTGTAGTTGGATATCCTTTCCTGTGGTAGTTATTCATTTGGGAATCTGATTATTGACTTATAATAGACTCCAAGTTTAGTATTAAATTAAAAATTCAGTATTGATGAATAATTGTTTAGCTCTATCAGAACAAAAAGTACATTCAGGTAATGGCTACTATCATGTGCTGCATTTGAATGTTTTAATGTTTAATAACACCTACATTACATTTTCAGTGTTTCCAAGAAATTATATAAAGATGGTGTGTCAGTGACAATGTATTTTACCTGAGTATGTTCTTAGTAACTTAGGAAATTGCTGATACAGAGAGAGTTCATTGTGTTTTGAATTCAGAGATGTCCTTTAAAGGCAGCAAGTAAAGATCTTGGGTAGGCAAAGGGAAATGATTCAATATTTYTACTCTTGGAAAAGCAGAGRCAACACCAGATTTCTTTTTTACCAWCCCAGAACCTTCAGGGAGACTTTGGGTCCAGAAAATAGCAGTTGAGCACTAATGGTAATTACTACTTCTGTTTTAGTTTGGAGTAAAATTAGTTTTGCAGTTATAGGAAAAAAACATTTATTGTAATGGATTTTGTTAATTTACAGTCTGTTGTCTGTGTGTGTGGGTTTTGTCTGGCTGTATTTTTTTTATCCTGATACCACCTTTTTTGATAGTAAATTGGAATTCTCTTATAAATAGACATTATTCCATCGGGATTAGTAGTAGTTTAGGCATTTATACCTAAAGAGATTTTCATCCTCTTTACTGTCAGTTTATAGCAATGTTCAGTGTGTCTGGTAATGATGTTTTCTGAAGGCAGACTGAGAATTGTAATAGGAGCTGCATTATATAGCTAAACGCTTCCCTTTTTTCTTTTTTTTTTTAAGTGCCTGAATGCCTCATTCAGATTATCTTTTACTCTTCATCAAAAATTAAAAATTATAATACAAACTCTCTGGACCATAAACTCCTYGTTCCTTTGTTTGCACAACAGCTAATGCAGAGAAGTCCTGGCTCATGGCTTTTAGGCMATAAAGTGWWTATAAAAATAATAATATAATTAAATTCAACTTTAAAGCAAATAGATGATGTGCAGTCAACATCCATGAGGAGGGGCTTTGTTAACAGACATGTTAGGTGAAATGGAATAAAATGGAAGCTACTTTCATTTTATTAGAACTGCATTTCTCTTGCCTTCACACATTGCTTCCCATTCTGCTGCTGCTGCTGTTGAGGCAAAGCTAATGAAAAAGAACAAATGATTATATACAGTGGAGATCAGCAGAAATTGTAATCATTTGGCTTTGCCAAAATAAAAAGTACTGACCTGTTACTGGTGTTAGTCTATTCCTTTTTCTGATGCCTGTCAGTCTATTAGCACTCTAGTTCTTGAAAAGTAGGAGGCGCTGGTTCTGATTTTTAGGCTATTTTTATAAATATTCACTTTTTTAAAATTTGCAAAGAGTGAGGAATGCCTCTGTGGATTGTTCATGGTTCTTCACTGCTCTGATTTTCTTTCAAACTACTACCTTTCACAGGAATTACTCTAGAGTCTCTCTAAATAAATATTGATTGTCCACAGAATGGATGGTACTAGGACACACCATCCATGTTACTGTTATTGAAGATCTTCACACAACACCATAATGTGAACGTAACTCTGGTATTTCTCCCTTTTCAACTTGTCCCTCAATAACTTTGGGGCACCCTCTCCCTTTTCATGGCACACTTCATGCACATTTCCAAAGTGAAGGCAAATGAAAATTCATTTTTTTCTCAGCGTTAGGGTTTGAACCACCCCCTGCTTTTGTGTAACATGTCCTAAAATAACAAGGCCTTCAATTTGATYRCATCTCTTTTGCCTGCTAATGCCTSATGTAGCACAGTCCCTTGRTMAGCTCAYGTGCATTGTGTTTAATTYKGTGTCTAAAAACACTTTTGGGTATCAGAAAATTCTTATTTCTTTATTGCACATAAAAAAAGTGTCATTTTCCATCCCTGCAAGCAGTGAATTCTGACATAGAAGCCTTTACTTGTTGTATTGCTGTAGCAGCTTTAGTCTTGCTCGAAACACGTGGGATGCTGTTAGAAGGTGGGATCATCCACTGAGACCTCTCTCCTTTAGGAATTTGCTGCTGGTAATACACAGGATGGAAAAACTCAGCTTCTGAGCCACTGGCTCAGAGATAATCAGCAGGCAGATCAAAAACTTGCAGAATAAATTGGAGAGCAGCACTAGTATGCWGAGCTGTTATCAAAAGCCATGGACCCTGAATAAATGTTTCACAGGATAATGTCAGAGGCAAGGATCGTGTCACGTTTAAGAACATGTCCCAGTTGGCTTCTCTGTACCGTGAGTGCTGGGTTTTAAATGCTTGTAGATTTTTAAAGCATTTGCTATGAAAACTGGTGAGGAGATTTTTATTCATCCCATGATATTATGTTTGCCTTTTATTGAACATATGCGGCGGAAGTAGGACTAGCTYGTCTTCCCTGTTTGCATAGGAATTCTTCTGTGCTTGTGCTAGTTGTAAGTTCTTACCTGCAGTGGTAAAATAATACCTGAGTTCTTTGTTCTTCAGCTAAATTGCTTTTTAGCCCCTCTTTTTGGCCTTACACTTTATGTGCTTCTTAATTATAGAGACATCTACCTATACATATATTTATTTTAGTCATATCTCAACATTATTAAAATCCACATAGTTTTTGCCCCACACCTAGGAAGAGACCAGATTAAATTTCCTAAAACCTTATTTTCTTTGGAGAGTTAGTACTGGGTGTGTGCATATCTGTACGTGTTGAGTAATTACTGCTGTGATATAGCCTGTATAGGTATCCTGGGTAAAGCTTGTCATTCCAGAAATCCTCTGTATATTTTCATTTTTATTTCATATTTGAGGATTTTTTTTTGTTTTATTTCCTATTTGAGCATTATCCACAAAGAAGGAAATATTGTTATAATTTATATATATTTATGTATATATATATGTAAGTATTTTCTCACAGTAGGAGAAAAAGAATGGGGAATTTTAGCTTTTCTATTTTTGCTTATCAAGCTGTTCTTATGAAGGTGACTAAATCTCCTACTTTTTTTTGTTCTGAGTAGCTGCCAGCACAGTCACCCAGGTGGCTCCCAAGTGGGATCATACAAAGGATGCTCTTCTTGTCTCTATTCCTAAATTGAGGGAACAACCCAAATAGTTTGCCATGGCTGAGTGCACAGCTTGGTCTCCTTGTACCATCCATGAAAGCCTGAAGCTGTGTCAGGGAATTTTTAGGTTGGGTATCAGGAAAAGGTTTTTTACCCAGATTTTGGCTGAGCAGTGGAACAGGCTCCCCGGGGCAGGGGTCACAGCACCAGGGCTGCCAGATTTTGAGGAGTGTTCAGAAAACAGGCCTATGGATGGGTTCTTGGGGCCATCCTCTGCAGGGTCAGGAGCTGTACTCAATGGTCTTTGTGGGTCTCATCCAACTGGGAATATTCTGTGATTCCACAATTCTGCCCCTGCTGCCTCCACATTGTGGCTGAGGGCACTGTCAGGGGCTGGAGGAGTGAAGGAAGGCAGAAAGAGCTGTTCCACCACCATTTCTGAAGGAAAGAGCAAAACCATCCCAAAACTGCCCTTTCTGAGGGAGAAAAGATGGGTAACAGCTGATATGGCAGAAGCCTAAGTAGATTTATTATCTGCATGGAAGGGAGAACAAGGGGACAAGGGGAGGGCTCCTGCTCCCCGTGGCTGCTGGGCCGTGCTTGGGCTACTCTAGGGTGGGAATGGCTCCCTTCCCTGTGGGGAATGGCTCCCTT
>NW_026623354.1:1123085-1151369 GCF_030028575.1 Malurus melanocephalus
GGGGAATGGCTCCCTTCCCTGTGGGGAATGGCTCCCTTCCTCCGGGGAATGGCTCCTTTTTGCTGGGAATAGCTCCTTTCCTCAGCCTGCTCTGCAAGGAGGGTCAGCTGAGGGCTCGCTACCTATGGATTTTGTCCCATACAATATTAAATATGTTTTAAATAGTCTGTTAGAGAGCTGGGCAGATGAGAAATAACCTTGTAAACATTTTCCATTTATTTTTTATTTGTTATTGCTTTTGTTTTGCAGAAACATTCCTGTGGTTATAATCTTTCTTGTTGTGTTGGGGGTTTTTTTATTAATTTTTCTATAATTTCTCCTCTTCATAACATTCCCCAATGATTGTATTCACAGTAGTGTGTTGTAATAAAAATGTGCAATATAGTGCAGATCAGTATGTGCAATTTTCATTGATAATAATAATAATGAATTAATAATTATTCTATTTCTCTACCTCCCTAGARCTGAAAATTTAAAAAATATTTTAAGTGTGTTCTTTGGGATAGCTTTTTTAACATAGCATGAAACACTTCCATGACTTGCAAGCATGAATGTTTTTTAGTTTWATATTAAAATGGAGATAAAAATAAGCCTCACAGAACACTACAACAGAGCTGAGCTAAATCCCTAATGTGAGCATGATCAGACAGAAGGGTGAAATGTCAGACCTGGTGTAACCCACTTCATTATGCCTCGTTTTCACAGTGCTCACACAACAGTGGATGATCTTAAACATGGTAATTGAATAATTATGACTCAGGATGTTCTGCCTTAGGGCGCAGTTTCAGCTTTTCCTGATGTGGCAAATAATGTACCCATGTCATTTTGCATTAGGAAACACAGCAGCCAGGCTCTGTGTTGTGCACTGGTACCATTGTCTGCTAAAGCACAGCCCTGCAAAACCTCCTCTGTGGAAATTCAGATATTTAAGGAAACTTTAAMAGATCCTGAGTCTGGTGGATGTATGCAAAGTTTTGCATCACGGCCTTGTTTTTTTAGCAGAAATAGCAGTATGCCCACAAGTAATGTCCACTTGTTTGAGGAGTTTGTGACAAATTGGTGTGCAGGTTGGTTTTTTAATGTGGCTGAAAATTGGGCCTTTTATTAGAAATCRTATGRAACTGTTGAAAAAGCATTCTGTATWGAGCCACRTGTGTGTATATATTTAKGTACTGCTGTTTCTGGTGGCGTTTCTCTTAAATAAATTTACTTTTGAGAAAYGAAGCTGAAATGGATGGAGACATTAGATTTGTCAGTAGAGGTTAACACTTTGAAATGTAAATGTTACTCATGTCCAGGTGAAGTGGTGTTAAAAGTCYTTTCTGCACACAATAAACTGCAGGTCCAGCCTCTGTTTTTGCTTCATGACACATCACAGCTTGATTYTTCTGCACTGCTGCTGAGTTTGCCAGTGGCAGCTGAGGTGACGTGAAATGAGTTTGCTCCTGGACAAGGAGTGCCACAGGAGAGAAAAGCAAAAGGGCTGCTGTGTGCAGCTGAGTCACAGCTACCAATSTGCAGTTCCTGTGTTAAAGGGCCACAAAATTGTCTGGAAATACAAGATTAGCAAAAAAATCCCAGAGTGAATTCAGTAAACTGTTTGTCATCTCTCATCATGGCTGTGTCTTACTTCACACAATTCAGTTTTGTTTATTTTCTGAATAACRATTCATGTGATTCTTTGATGCACGTTAAGGTCAGAAACATTTCTGAATGGCTTCAAACTATGTATAGCGTGAGTAAAATCCTTGAAATGATGGCAGTGATCCCTACACTAAATATTTCTCACTGTTTGTTGCTAAATAGCATATTTTTATCCACTTCTAAATAATGTAGTGTTCCTTTATGCAAATCCCTCTAAATAGTTAAATATTGTGTTGTGTTCATGCTCAAGGGAAAGGGAATCGGTCTGTAGAATAAAATCTGCATGTCTCCATGTTGTCTATGTGTGACTGAAGGCAAAAATACTTACAGAAACAGACCTTAAAATGTGTCAGAAAAAAAGAATTCAGAATTTATCATTAAATGAGAGCTAAACAATGGGGGTTTTTCATTGATAAGGTTTGCAAWGCCGTTCTGGTTTAGCAGAACTTGGACCTTGTCAGTCTGAATGGTGTCAGCTGCTCTTCTCACTGTGGCTCACACTTTGTTTCATGTTTTCTGAAAACTGGGCAGGACTTGATTAGGGAAGGATCTGATCTCTTCTCTSTATAAATGCTATTAGAATGTAGGGACTTAATAACAATAATTGAGATACTCAGCTTCAGTAAGCCTTGATTCATTGTATATAAATGAAGAAAAGAGGAGAGAGTAGCTCAAGCTGTGCTCCAGCATCTTTGAATTCCAGTGACTTCTTTTTCTCTTTTCTCTGGACTGATTCAGGTACAAACCATTTGTTTCAGAGTGCTAAACCATTTAAACTGTACTTTTGTAATCAAACAAGCCAGAGTTTTTGAAATAAAATCATGCTTTTTAAATCCATGCTGCAGCTTGTGTAAACTGATTGTCAGAAATACTGGGTTCTCAAAAAGGGACCTATTTTATTTTCAGCATAGGAGGAGACATGACAGACAAGAAGACAACCTAGGGGTGTGTATTTTAGAAATTTTTATTTATCAGAAAAAAAGCCCATAAGGACTCTGAAATCAACTGATACTATATAGAAAACCACAAATAGTCTCAAGTTGTTTTAATTGGTATATTCACTGTGTATCTAAAATGTTGGTACAGCCAAGGGGAGGATTTTTGGATGTGACTGGTTCCACTTACAGAGAAAATAATAGCTAAAAAAATTTGCTAAACCACAATTTTAATTTATTGATTTTTATTGAAGCACCTTTTGTTGTACTTGCATTCTAAAAATCATGTTTAARAATTGTTGACGTCTTTTGCCTTTAAAGTTGCAGAAAATTAGGTCAAAATTTCCCTCCATCAAAGACTGAGAAACTCAGAAATGACTTTTGCCTGTAGGACAGGAATGAAAGCATGTTATTTTAAAGGCCAATGAAATATAACTGCAAGCAAACTTTTACTGTTGAAATCACAAGACTCATTCATCAGAATTCAAATGGAAGGGAATCAAAATGCCGATAAATTAGAAACAAAGGTGAAAATTCAAATCCTCTTTCAAAATTATTAATTTTTGTTTTCTAATAAAGCTGTATTCTTACAGTCAGTATTTTGTAGGTGTAAGGGAATCCCTTTATGAAACCAAATTTATTTGTGCTGTTTTTTCCCCTTTTGTATTTGAGCATAGACAAAGCAGTAAATGTCAGTCACTTTGGAGTTCTTATATAGTGTGGATTTTTGTATTTAAATCATGGGTATTGGTAATTGTAACTTCATACTAAATACTTACATTGCTGACAAACAAAAATACTGAAACTCTTTCTACTTCTCCTGAGTATTCATAAAATGTTGAAGAAATTTTCTGTGGGGATAACATGAYTCTTTCCATTTTTAACTGGGTAGAAATATGAAAAAAATTAATTTAATCAATAGCCAAAACCATCCAAATTATTTGTAGGGGCCTGTTTGTACTAAAGGTAAAGTAGCTGCTGTGTACTGACCCTGAAAAATGGCCATACAGGACATAATATGGTTAGAGTAAGCTGTGGCTGTGCTTATTTTTAGCTCAGAAATGCTGTTTAGTAATCCACTGAGTGGGACTGTTCAGCCTCCCTTTGCTTATCATCAAGGTGTCTTTGCTGCTGGATTTTCATGTTGCCTTCTGATAGAAATGTCAAAATTGCACATGAGAAAAATAACAACTGATGCTGGTCCTTCRGACCCGTATCCCAGCAGTGCCAGGTTGCCTGCCCTTATTCCAAACAGGGTTTTCCACACTAGCATGMGTTGGGATATGAGGAATGGCTGTGTTGAGCAATCAGAGAGATTTCCTGAAGCATGAGAAGCTGCAAAACACTCCTAACCTGGTGAGGGAAAACATCCTTCTGTTCTCCTRATGGCCTTAGCTGAGGGTTAGGGACCTATTAGCAGTGTACTCCATTCCCAGTGTCAAATGGGAACAGTTTCTCTTCAGCAGTGCCAAAAGCATCGAACAGCAGAGGAGAAAGTTCTCCACAAGTGCAGGGAAACTTCAACGGGGACATTTCCCAGAAGCTTTTCCTGTAGTACCTTYATTGACTTCTGTAGTCCACCTCATTGATGTGTGGCAGGGAAGGATCTGAGAACCCTTTCAGGTCATCCCATCCACTGCTGCTCTTGTGTTCTTTCAGCTCACAGGAGTCTGATCTTTGCTTCTCAKAAAGGAGCTGCCTCCTCTGCAGTGTCCCAGGCTTCCCTGCTGGGATTTGGCTTTTTGASATCCCCATTGAGTGGGATCCTTACCCAGATGAAAATAGAGAAGGTTTCTTTGGTTCCCCCATCCAGATATAAATGTATCTCTGCAGAGGTGAATATAATCTTTAATTCATATGTGTTTTCAAAGCACATCTATTTAAATGACAAAGTTCGTGTAATCAAGAAATATCTTTTTTYCCGTATTAATAATCAGCCAGCCACCACAGCCTCAAGTAAGAAAATCAAAACTCATGTTGAAGGGTTTGAGCATTAGAATATTTCCCTCAACTCTGAATATGTAGGGAAAATTAATTAGCCAAATCATCATTGTCATGCTCTTTTTAAGGAGCTCCTGCGGGCAAGTCCTTGCTTTTCATGCAGTGTGATAAATATAGGTCTGTTGAGGAAAATCATTGAGATGTGTGGCACCTTTGACTCATAGATAATATCTTTGTTTTCTTTTGTCTCCCAATTAGGGATGTTATTGGCTTTTTTTTCTTGGTAAATAAATTTCAATTAATGAAATTCCAGCTGTCTCACACATTATGGTGGTGTAGATTTGAAAGCATTTAGCAGATGCCCATATTAAAAAAAAAAAAAMCATCAACACATAGCAGGTTCCCTGACATTTTAAACCAATCCAGCTGGAAACAATAGCAGAAAACAAGTCCACATGGTTGAAAAATGTAGGGCTTTCTCTAATGCAGGTAAAAGATTCCTATGCAGAAAGGGACATACTGTGGCAGAATAGAAAAATGTCTGATGCTTTCAGTTTTGTAAGAGGAAAGTCATGAATATATTGTGTTGTATTCATTTGCTCTTTTTACAAACTGTATAAGACTGCATATATAAAGAAGGAACCAATTAAGATTCCAGGTAAATGATAATGCTGTCTCTTAAGTGTTTGCTCGAACTAATCACTCCCAATATCACATGAAGGTTTCTAAAAACTAGCAGTCAGAAATTCCGATAATTTGTCTCTAAGCATTTTAATCTGATATAATTATTTGTAAAAAACCCTTTAAGACTGCCATAAAAATCCTATTAGTAGTTCACTACTTAAAATCCCACCAGCAAAGTCAAACTTGGGGAGGAAGTAAAGGAATGGGGAAGATGACCTTGACTTGCCTAAAGCTTGCAGTATTTAATTTGGAAATGGGCCACATTAGAGGAAAGCAGGTAAATGCACTTAATTCAAATGTGCACAGTGATTGTATGGAAATATATTTTGGAAGTCCCTGCTCATTCTGGTGAAGTAATCATGGCAATATATGCATTTTAAAATTCCTACTTTCATTTGCCTGTGTTAAAAAAAAATGGAAGGGTTTTAGGAGAGGAGGGAAACTGGATGCTGAGTGGAAAACTGCCTTTTTGTTCTTTTTGTTCTTTTTGTTTCTTTCTTAGGATTTACTGTGGGTAGAAACAGTAAAGCTGGCTTTTCATCCTTTTTGTGCAAATTCCCACTATGCAGAGTGCTAAAGTGAGGCCCATTTTCTGTTTGAATCCATGTAAGCCTCTAAACAGCAATTTAAATGATGCACAGTGCTTGTGATCACATCCATAGCGAAGGGATGAATTCTTAATATGAAATGTTTTGTGAAGTTAAATCTGTGTAAGGTCCTTCAGTGCTTTCCTGTGCTGCACTCTGATTTAAGTTATTGCACTGTCACTGTCTTCAAATAACCATGGCAAATTCAAATTTAAAGTCTGTCAGTTGGAAGGCAAATTCTAACATTTTACTGATAGTGATTTTACTTTAAGATAGCTAACCTATGTCCTAGCCACATACAGTTACAATAGCATTCCACTGGCCTACTCATCTATTTTAAGGATTTAACTGCAAAGGTAAATCACTGTGTAAGGTGGATGTGTACAGAACAGAGCCTGTAGAAAGACAGTGACTGCACAACTGCTAAAAATATGTTTAGCACGTGGCTTCCTTAAATGAGGATGAGGATTTTTGGATCAAGGCAAATGAAAGAAACAAATCGTGGCTGGAGTGTTTGACCCAGCTGAAGTGGCTGTTCAGGCAAGCCTCCCTCCATCCCTGTGACACAGAAATGCTGTGCTTCCCTCTGACTCTGTCATTGCCACAATCCTGTACTTGGCTGTCCTCTCCGTTGTAAATTAAAATAGATGAAAGCTGTCGAGCCAAGCCTGTGATCGAGGCTAATTTGATGTGATATAATTGATGAACTCTAAATCGTCCCACTTCTCCCACTTGAAACAGTCTGACTGGAGCTCAAAATGCCAGGGTGCTGTGATTTACACTCTGTCACTTTTATATTGAAAGTCTCAGTGTAGCAGCAGTGAAGGATTAACTTCTTCACAGTATTTCTTTCTAATCTGTAGAGTATGCACACACACAGACTGGTGCAATCCCTTGTAGGAACACTGCTGGAAAAGTCAGATTTCCTTGTTTGCAGCTGGTTTGGGCTCAAAATTATTAAGATTGATAGAATAGCAACCTGACTTTTGCTGCTACAGAGATTGTCAAGGTAGGGTCTTGGAATTTGTGTTCTGCTTTTTATTTCAGAACTAATTTTAAACTTTTGGGGGTATTTCATGGTTGAAAACCCTCTATTTCTGACATTGACACCGCTGTAATATTTTAGATTAAACAGGTTCTCGTCCCTGTTGCTTGCTAGGTAACAATTCAACTCTTATAATAATTCTCCATAGAAGTATTACAAGTTTCTGACTTTCTACTATCAGCAGTTTCTTGATTTTTGTACTTTGATTTTCAAGATATTTGAACTCAGAGCAAACTGCCTTGGTTCCTCAGTYTTTTTTTCAAAGGTAAGGGATGTTCAATGGCCTTGATTTCTTAGTTCTCTAGCAGGAGTGGAAAGCTTTTTCATTAACCTACTGCTCAAGTATTCTTGAGCAGCCCCCATTAAAAGTGTAGCATCTCACCTCTGCTAAATGAATTTTTTCAAACAGAACCAACATGAACAAAGGAGAGCTGCTTTAATTCACATTTTACTCTGATCAGACAGCAGAACTGCATCTGTTTCAGAGCCTTTTGCTCCCCTGCACAACATGAGCTGGCTGTGCCCACATGCCATTGCCACCAGCAGTGTGTGCCAAATTCTCACTGACCTGAAYGTACCTCGTATGGTGAGCAAATCTGTGAAGTTTGGAATATTTCTTTGGCTGGCACCCAGATTTCAGATTAGTATCCTAGTTTTATGTTGATTAGCCAAACCTCTTCTCACTGAAAATGCCAAGTGGGCTTGTTGGGATGGGATTTGTTATAAGGAATTTCTGTACATTCCAAGTTACCAGACCTTTTTTCTGATCCTGGCTACAACTTAAAACTATGTCTCTACTAATTATTTGTAATTGGATGGTTGATGTGAAAAATGCTGGGTATCAAATCTTCTACTGGATGCAGCAGTTGAGCTAAAAATGAGGCTCATTTTTAATGAAAGAGGAGTTGGTAACCATTTGACACAGGATSAGAATTTGTAAGGATTTTATAGAAGACTTTACTCACCAAGACAGTAACGCCAGGTACTGTAGCATGACCATTTGGCTTGTGATAGCAAAGCTGTTCAGCTCCTCACACTGAGGATTCATGTGGGCATTTCCATCCTGAAACAGGCAGGAATGCTGATAAATGGGCCTCTTTTTGGTCCCCTTTGCAAGACAGTGACAATGATGGTTATTTGGTTTAATACTCTAAGGATTAAAGCTTGAAAGYGTTTAAAGACATCAGTCAGTCATGGTACATCACTGGTTTAACKTCCTTAATGGTAATATCATTTGTGCTTAAGGAGCTCCTGAAGGATCCCTTTAGAATAGGTGTGTGGTTGTCAGTGGGGCTGTGCTTAGAAAGCTTAATTTACACTGTCACTCTATCAGTGTACCAGTAATCTCAAATAACGGATTGTTTTAAAGAATTGGAGGTAATAATAAAGGCAAACTTAACCTTTGTTGGGGTACAGCCCAGTTTTTCCACTCAATTTTATTATCATTYTATAATTTTCGTATGTTACAATTTAATTTTAAAACAGAGAAACATAAATATAAGCCTTGAATTCAATGTCATCTGGGAAAAAAAAATCTGARRAYTTTCATCACCTGAAGTCACTATGGGGCCTGGGGTCCAGGTACATTTTAGAAACTTCAGCTTTTTATAAATTGGCATAGTTCCAATTCAGTCATTACAATTTGGACTGCAATTTTTCACATCAGTTCACATAAGCAAATCCAGTGTCTACCCTTTTTTTCTCTTGTAGGTTAATAAATGCATTGACATTGTTTGCAAATTAAAATGTACTTGTCCTGCACTTTAGCTTCTCTTTAAAGTAATAGTATGTACACTGGTTTTGGGTTGTTTTTTTTTTTTCCGACATTCTCTGTGCTAGGAAAGAGTCTGTTTTAAAAAGTGCTTTAGTTAGGGCCTCTTTAAAAAAGTTCTTAAGTACCTACAGCACTTAAGAAAATGGGGTACAATATCAAGCAGTAAAGTAGAAAAATGGGTAAGAGAATGTTTGCTAAATATTTTCAGATCTCAAAGCCTGATTAAATTTATTTTATTTAGAGAATTGGCTAAGCACATATGTGATCCCAGAGCCTGTCAGGGTTCTGAGGTTTTCAGGTATGACAAGTGATAGTTCCTATATTTGAAAACAAGAGGGCAAAGGAAGGGCTGGGCAATTAGTGACCAGCCAATTTATAATTAATTCTTATTTCTCCTCACTTGTAGACAGAGAATGGTCTCTGCAGACAGTACAAGGAACAATTGGCTTAAATTTCAGCATGGAGACTCAATTTAGATTTCAGAAAAGACTTTTCCAAGGGGGGGATCATTGGGTGCTCTGGCCTTCTGGAGGGACTATGGAACCTCCACCTCTTGTGGCCTTTTTGAAAAACATATATCTGCCAGAAAAATCATGATCACACTGCAACCTGCCCTGGTGTAGGGCCAAGGCACAGGGGTGGATAAAGTGATCTCATAGGGTACCACTTTAACCCATTTTCCTTTATCAGACCGTGTTTACTGTCTTTAAAGCAATTTGAATTACTTTAGGAAGAGCTGGGGATTACCAGCTTGACATCTGTTGTTCAAGATAAGTAACTAAAGCTGGTTTATAACAGTTATGGTAACAATGGATAATATTCACAGCACCTCTTGTCAAAAGGCTGGAACTTAAGAACGTCAGGAAAGGCTGAGATTTTGTTGTTGTAAGGAAGKTTCACACGGTGACTATTTCACTTACAAAAATGGTAGTTATGCTTCTAGGTTTCTATGTTTTCTTTAGAAAACATTTTGAAAGCATTATTTATGTGACACCASTGCAGATGACAGAGTTCCAAGGAGTAGTTTGCACCATACGATATTTGAATCTCTCTTTCTTGTTCTGAAATAATTTTAGGACATATTTTAATAYATTCACTTATAAATAACTGTCCTTAGGCAAATACAGAATGTCTTCTGTGAAAACATTTCARCATCTATAATTAGTTGATCTGGCTCTTTTCTCTGTACATAGAATTATTTTGCAGAACAAGCATTTTTAGACATTTTCTGTCAACTGAAAATGGCTCTGCTAGCTAACAGCAAAATATTCAACAGTTTGCTGAAGGGATTTTTTTTTTTAAACCCACTCAGTTAGGGATAACAGCACAATTCTGGGGTTAGCAAGGCCTACAGAAAGACTTAAGTCCATCTTTAGGAACCTTTAAAATGTTCATGGTTACAGGTCTGTGTGAATGTGCAACATGGATTCGTAGTGATCCAAGTGAAAGAGAGAATAGGATTAGGGCTTGTTTAGCTCTTCTTAAATTATATAGCACTAAATTGAATTTTGAGTTTATTGTTGATTCTTAGCACCCAAAAAAATCTCTTCATGCCAAAGTAATATGTAGGAAAAAAATATGAAAGATCAAACACAACCTCAYAGTAACACGATCCCCCATAAATTACTGGCAATTGAGCACCGCCCAGGGTGCCACTTTCTGTGTTTTAGATATGGGAATTCTGTTCCAATATCAAAAAGTTCCAAAACCCAAAGTCWCAGTAGATTCACATTTTGCTCTTTGCTTGCTAATGTGCAATACATTAAATATCTGTTCCTTGGATCTAGCAACAAAATGACCTTTTCAGGGCTCATCTTTTTTTCTCATTTTTGATTTGTTCAAGGGAAATTGCAGACGACTGGTATTTGGTTTCCAAAAGGGATACATAAAAACTTGACCTTTTGGAACTGTTATGTTTTTGGGATGTGTACACTGTATTTTAAGTATGTCTTAGCTGTTGTTTGCTGGACTATGTCTAGTTTAAATAACCCTTCATTTCATTCAGTATAAAGCTAGGACAAAAAGTATAACTCCTCTTGGTTTTTTTATTTTCCCATGACAGACCTTTGCACATGCCTCAGAGTACCTTTTCTTTAGGCAATTTTAAAAGAAAGTGGCATGGAATAGGCCCTGGTATCTGAGGAAGTTTCCACAGACTCTTCTTTGCAGTGCAAATAGCACATTCCACTGCGTCCATTGTTGTAATATCTCATTGCCTACCTGAATGCACTCCTGTGTCGGGGCACTTTCCACTTAGCACGGTGGGAAAKGAGGCAGAGGGAAATGATTGTTTAGGAAGTTCATGATGGGGAGAATGAAGGAATCCAGACTGCCAGACTACTGTCATAACTGTGGCTATTCCTGCTGCTTGGTTTCCTATGCTTTTACCCATCTCTTGAAATCGCTGTGTCTCTTGCAGTCATGGAATGGTGAGCTTATTTCACCTAAAACCCCAAAAAAAAAAAAGGTTTAATGAGGGTGAGATGCCTTTCCAGTGAAAGTAGCTGATTTGGAAAATGACCAAGTCAAATAGTTTATTCAACATGTAAATGAGAAATTGCTCTCCTTTCCAGCCATGTAAATAGACAATTTAATCGGAAGAGATTTTCAACACCAATAGTTACAATGAGAAAATTTACAGAGAAGGAAAACCTTGTCTTGTGCAAATTAAAGTGAATAATCAGAACTTCATTGAAATATCACTATGTATAATTCAGTTTGAAAATAAGAATTTAAGATTTGGGAAGAAAATTAAATTGTGTTTCTAGCTCAGATATCTGTGATCCACTCAGATCTGTGTCAGTCCATGTAAGTTACTTCTGTTGATTGGATGTGGCAGTAAGAAACCTCAAGAATATTCAATGAATGAGTGAATTGCATTGTTTAGAGAGGCTCTGGTGTTTCAGGGCTGTCCATTTACATATGTTCCTAATTTTTTTGAGCTTTGGGACTTGTCAAATGCAGTGTGATCAGAAATTCGTCAGCGCAACACTCTGCAAGGTTTTGACATTTTTTTTCTCATTGCAAATACTTTTCCTATAAAACTCAGATTTAATGCGTGGCATCGTTAACGCTTCTGTTGTAGCCTTTTGATGTTACTCCTGTCAGCAGCTGACAGCACAAAAGCAGGAAAGGAGGTGACCAAGTTGTAACTGSAGACAAGTCAGAGCTGTGGGATGAATAAGCAGAATAGGAATTTCAAATTAGACATTTGGAAAATCCTTGTGAGCAGGAGGGTCGTGCAGCACTGGACCAGGCAGCAGTTTTCAGAGAGACCTAGGATTACCATTTTCATGGTTTTGAATACTCACCTTGCCAAAGTCATAGATATCCTGATACATCGTTGATAGAGATGTGGTCTAGGGAAAAAAATCAAACACTTCTAAGATGGGAAGGAAGAAAAGCTAGAAAACCCAGGCAGTTGTTGCTGTTGAAATAAAAACCTTTTCCACTCCTGTATCTTTGTTTTCTGCAACAGTTTATTGAGGTTTCCCAGCTCCATTTGGCGGTCAGGATTCTCCTGAACATTTTTGCAGGTKTTTGCCACCTCTTGCCCCTTACCCCAGCTGTCCATCTGCCCTGTGACCTGTGGCATGCATGCTGGTCAGTGCACACTTCATGGCTCACTCCAGGTGCCTTTGGATGCCCATGAGCTACAGGGGCCCATTAGAGGTGCAAGTAGCAACAGGAAGATCTTTGAAAGGATTGCTCTGTTCATCCTATTATGGCCCTGAAATGGCCTCGTCCTTTTCAGCTCTCCTAATCTATCAGTCTCTCAAGAATGTCTGCTACTGTATAACAAAGAGGGAACACACCTGTCCTAGTTCCTAACGTCTCATGCACTTTATTAGTTTTTTTCCAATTAGGGTTTTTCCAGGGCAGTTGTGCTGGAAGGTGATGAGCACAGAAAAGCAGTGCTAGTCAGAAAAACAGTATCCAAAGCACATGAGAGAGCAAATCTTAAAGAAAAAAAAAGAGAGAAGAAAGAAGCAAAATGGTAACATTTCCTCAAATACAAAAGATTCAGAACATGTCAGCCTGAGATTRMYRRAATACWGTATTYYRKYAATGTTAACTCACTGTAATATATATTTTGTATTGAGTGTTGGATTGTACATGAATACAATACAGGTATTAAAATATTTTGAAAGCAATGTTATCAACCAAGAGAAAAAAAAGAATCAAAACATTTCTACTTAAATAAGAACATTGCAGCAAATAAATTTCCTTATAATACCTTAGACAAGATGCCATGGAATATTTTAATTTACTCCAAATTGCATTGATTAGAGTAGTAGTATCCCCCATGAGAATTTTTTTTTTGATCAATGGTAAGATTGTATTGCATTCCCAGGCAAATATTTTCTTGTGCTACACTTCTAGATGGAAAARTAGGTCCTATTTCAAAATACTTTTTTTGCCTAGGACACCAAAACTCAAAATTACCATAATCTATGGGTTAAGATGTCTACATAGGGTTCGTGCAGAATCAGCTGAAATGTATATTTCCATGATAGGGAAATAATTATGCTAAAATGGTTGGGGTTTTAAGAAATGTTTTCAAATTATATGGGTGTTGAGTGAGAAATTGACCTAATTTATAGTGTTCTAGCGTCTTACTGTTCTTTACTGAAGACAGCTATAATTCTATACTTTACATGAAAAACTCTTTAATAGGATATAAATTAATACCTTGGAATTGCTGCAAAATAATAGAGATGCCTGAAAAAAAAAATAATCTTGTCAATAATCTTGTGCTTAATGAGATTTAAAATTATGGTAGAACTTGAAATTGGTTGTCCGCTCAGTCAGATAAATGCTCATTGAATTTCTCAGCCCTATGCTGAGAAAATGATGTTTTTAATTTCCCATACTTTAAGTTAATATTTCGAGATGTGCCTGCATTCTTAATGTTATAGATTAAATTTGTGATAAAATATTCAAATATTACCTGCTAATATTATCTGTTTATCAGATATCTCCCAGTGAACATCCCTAATTACTGGAGAAGTATGGTTTTTGGTTTTTTTTGTTTGTTTGTTTTTTTCTTTTTTCCTGTGGTGTTAAAATTCAGAGTATTTTTTGGACATGAGTATATAAACGTGGCAGCATTGTAATTTCACTTTCCACTGTCTCATGTTTATTCTGCCTCAGTTACGATGAAATCTGTGTGGGGTTTTGGKKTTTTTTTWATCTCTTTGWCTGCTAAGAAGCAGCTAAGGAAGATCTTTTTCACTCTTCTCATAATACCCACGTTCAGAGAATTTCCATGTTTCTTGCCCTGTGGGTGAGTTTCAGGAATTCCCCATATTGGAATTTGTAAAACTTTGTCCTGGTGTTGGTACTCAGACAGTTGCAGATGGGGGGAGGCAGTGACCTTTTCCAGCCACAAAACTGATTTTAAACATCATAATATCTTTCTCTGTTTCTCTTCATTGCATCTTATTTTTCCTGTCCTGCACCTTACAGGGAGCTTTCAAGTGCTGAAGGGAAAGCAGCAGTGTTTTGAGTAGAGCACTTATGTTTGATGTGCAAGTGCTCAGCTGCCAAAATCAGCAGCGCTTTATGGGCAACTGAACATTTTAAAGTTTTCATTCTTGTTTACAGAGCTAATTAAGAATCTTTGTAGTACTCTTTTCAAATGGCAGMCTATCAAAATTACAGTGACTGTCTTGTGAATGAAAAAGGTTTTACTGAGTGCCTGACCAGGAGAAGAGGGAGAGAAAGCTACTGGCCTTAAAAACCAGAGAACATATCAAATATACATTTCTTTATAATGTGCATTAAATAAATCTTYCAAGTAGTAGTTATGTGCATTTGAAGCATAGGTTGTTCTGCTCATTTAAAGTATTTTCCCCAAGCAATTCTGTTTGTTTAAAACAGTGTTTGGTTTCTCATTAAAAAGTAAGCACTTGCCAATAGCTCTGCAGACTTAGAATACTGTAATGAGTTCCATGTGGCAGGACTGCTCTAATAACTGTGTTTTCTTTAATTTTTGTCATTTTAGGAGGAAAAGGAGCTAGATGTAGTAATTTTAGGATGTCGTGACTCAGCATTTTATGCTTTAAGTTTTTGTGGTCTTTGCTAAATTGTTGGTAGGACTAGAGAGCCACAGTAGGTAAAATCTRTTAATAAATTGTATTGATGTGAATCAATGCTGATGTAAATCCTAGATCAAGATCATCATCTTCATGTTGAAGTAAAGGGTTAAAACCATAATTCTGGACCATCTAGATATTCATAACTTGGTTTTTATTTATTCTCCATATAAACCAGGCAGTTTTGTCCACAGACATATTGATGGCCCTCTTGGTGTGATATATTGGGAGCCCATTTGTGCAGGTGCTCATTGACAGATGCACTGYCTGGCTGTAAAATCCAGGCCTTGGGATGTACTGCTTGTACTGAGAGCCAACTGCTCTGCTCTGATTTTAATGCTASAAGTGCGTCTTTAAACTTCTACAGACGATCTTAAGATTCAAGTCAAGGCAAAATGCATAAGAAGCGTAACAAAATGAGTTTGTTGCTTTGTAGCAGACCTTAAATCAGGAGCGTTTATTAGTGAGCTGYCAGCAAATATTTGCTCGCGTACCTTTTATTATTTCAAAGGCTTTTATGAACAGTATGTCATAGTGCTGGTGTCATTTACATTCAGACACCACTTTCTAATGTTTTAAGCTTCCCAGAGATAACAGGGAGGAAAACATTAAGAAAATGAAACAGATATTGTCTAATAAATCACTTTTTCAAGCGTTTTGTCTCTTCAAGATGCTGTGACATCCTGTTCAGCTGAAGGAACAACACAGCACTTAAATTGCACGACTCATTCACTTTAAATATTTAATAATGCTTTCATTAGTTGCACTGAACCAGTGAAGTAAGATCTGTAATATCTAGTGCTGGTCATCATTTTTATTCATCATGGTTTAATAAGCATTATAATTACAGACTGAGGAAGAAATATGAGTTAACTTTGTGGTTTTGCTTGGGACTTCTGTGCACACTGGTGTGATTGGAAGGGATTATACAAGCTCTGTGAGCGTAGCTGWGTGTATTCTAATATAGGTGCAGAGTTCCTAATCCTGACACATTATTCTTCATATGAAAGTAACTGCAGAAAAGATACTGCATAAAATTGAGTCCTGACATTATTAACTCCATCTGGCTTAGTTGTGAAATATGAAAATTTGAAGGCCAAGTGGACTTGTTTTTGGCAGGTGTTCTGATGCATGCATTATCAGTGGAATTAGACTTCAGCTATTTTTACCAACCATTTCCTGCATTYGCTTGCAACTTACACAAACAGCAAAGTTATTGAGAGAGAACAGTCAGTTAGGGAAGCTTTCATTTGGAGATTTTGTCAGAGTTCAAGCTAAAAGGCCGTTTGTAGGCATAACCTTCTGTGCTCATTTCTCGAGTAAATAGAGATGATGATTATGATTTAATACAACTTTCTCACTTTGATATCACAAATATGACTGTGSGCATGTTATTTGCATTCTTATGTTTTAATGGGAGGTATGGTAGGGCAGACTGATATCTGGTGYATTTTTTAACATTTTGTTAAAACATCATTTTTTCCTCATCAGCAACTTATGCGGGAGCGACAGCAGATGGCCAGCCGCCCCTTTGCTTCTGTCGATGTAGCACTGGAAGTAGGAGCTGAGCAAACAGACTTTCTACGAGGGCCATTAGAGGTAGGAACAGTGGTGCTGACAAGGGACCATTGTGATTTGCATATTTTTATTGCCAGTCTCATCTGCATCTGCTTCTGAAACCAAGCAGCATCTGATTACCTGGAGCTGACAGGTCTCGGCGACGYGCGTTATGTCATTTCCAAGGTGCAGAGTTTTAATATCATGACATAAGCTGTACCAAAAGCCACTGGAGAATCTATTAGCCTGGGCTGGAGTGACAGTCAGCTCACCTGGCAGTCCTGTGGTGATGGATGTGAGCTGAAGGAATGCAGGACTCAGGCWTTAAGGAGGCAGCAAATGTTCCTGCTCAGTCCTTCAAGCACACAGTGCCACCTASTTAACATCTATCTTAATTAACAGTGTTACAGAAAACACACTAAATGAAGCACCTTAGAGTCAAAATTCAGTGTTGTGTTTTATACACGGAGGTTTAAAGCACACCGACTGTAATGTATGGTTTTGTTTGTAGGACATGCTGTGTTGCTGCATTATTTTATTGCCATTGCAGTACATTGGTAAAGAAATAGTAATATGCAAAGCAATGTGATATTGGAATGGTGTAATAATGCATGAAATGGGTTCTAGAAGTTTCTCCTGAAAGTAGAGGGGAAATTACAATATGTCGATAATAATGAATATCTAGTCTAGGTTAAGCTTTTGGAAGGTGATCCTCTACTCCTTTACCTTTATTTACAATATTGTGTTTACAGTCATTRCTTTACCCTGTTTATGGTGGTACCTGGCAATGAGGTGTGCTAGCTCTGAAATCTTTYAAGATTTTACTCTTCATTGCTGCCAATTCTTTGGAAATTCAAGGCTTCTSTTACATTTCTCAGTAGCCAATCTCAATCTGTCAGATCTCCAAAGTTCATGGAGATCGAGCAATGTGAAAAACAGATTCAGAGCAGAAACAAAATGAATCAGCTCTTGAGTGCTTATCAAACTGAGGTGCTCTGTCCTGCTGCTGTACAGGAAGTAATCACAATTGTTCTTACTGTCATAATTTAAATATTTGGAATTGATGGTCCATAAAAATAACCTATCTCTTTGAAGCTTTGTTGTTTTCTGACCAAATAGTAGACCTGTCACATTTTTCACCAAAATCACCTTATCTCTGTCTCCTCTTATCTTGGAACTAAAGACCTCTCCAGTCCCCCCAAGCTGAGGACATATTACATGCAGTTAAAAGTTAACTTCTTTGGAATGTGATTTCATTGTCTCTGCACTGGTATCTGAGAACATTTTTTTCTGTTGTTTTTTTTTCAAATGGGGAGGCAGTGAGTGAAAGATGAGGCATCCAAACTCTAATTTTGTACATTCTGATTATTTAATTAAACTTTAGARGTAAGCATCACAAGTTAATTGCTACGTTTTCTTTCTCATGTCTTTTATTTAGCACTAAAAGAGGTAGATGCTAAAATATTTTAGTTGTATTTTACAGTTTTTATTACCTTTTTTTTTTCCTAGGCCAGCATTTTCTRGCAATTCTTTAGAATTCAGCCTCCATAGTGGTTTTTTTCCTAATTAATGCATAGTTATACCCAGAAAGAAGTCCATTCAGGATTTCCTCGGCATTATAATATACTGATCTATATCCAAAAAAGGCATTGTGCTGAGGATTAAGTGAATGTGATTCAAGTATTGATTGTCCTTTGGTATATATTCTGTAAAAATAAAGGAGCTATATTAAGCTTCTTTGTGAAAGGACACTAAAAGTTTTAGTTGCTGTTCCGTTCTCCATGTTCTGCTCTTTTGGACTGAGTGGAATCCAGATCACACATTTCCAGGATGCAATGCTTAAGAATASAAATAGCTGTAAACTTCATTTTGTTGTATTAATTTAGAATCATTAAATTACTTTAGTATTTCTGTCATATCTGATGCCCATTGGGAGGCTCATTTTTACAAAAATATGAGAATATACAGTAACTTCACAACGTTCTTCTGGCATTGCAGAGATCTTGCACTGATATACCAGGGGCTTCAACTTTAATGATGTTGCCTTGCATTCCCTCACCTCACACTTTTATTGACATCGTGTGTTACTGGCCSATACTTTGGACATTGTTGTTATACTTTTATTGACGTTGTAATAACTCCGACGCTTCTAGTGACACCATATCGATCCATGGGGCCTTTGGGCACTGTGTAATGTCACTGAACTCTTCCAGACATTGCTCCAAGCCTCCATTCAGCTGCACAGTAACTTCTGTTTGTTGATGCCGTCAGCCTCAGGTGCTGGTGCCTTTGTACAGTTGTATTCTGCATCAATACCAGTGCTCAGGTATTGATACCTGGCAGTGTTCATGTGGCTGTGCACGGTAATGCCAGGATGCTGGTTGGTTAACTTCTCTATCTTTGCATTTATTTGTAAATATCCATAGCAGCTGTTTCATTGGAGAGGTTTGGTTTGTAGTAGTAAGGCACTTTTTACCCGGTGTTCAGAAAAGATTAAAAATAAACCCCAAGAGTATAAATACTGTACTTGAAATGGTTGCCTAGCTTAGATACAATAAAACTGATAATATTTAGGTCTATTTTCAGTTAGCAGCAATTTGCAACAGAYTCAAATGAAATCCTGAAAATACTATAGAGGAGTTTGAGCTTCTGTTTCTTTGGAGTCTCTATTAGCCAGTCTATCTAAATGTTTTGCTGACAAAATGACAGTATTTTTACATTAGCTCCTTCAAAAAACTTTAATCTGCATCAGTTCCTCCCGTTTACGGTGTCTGAGTGGGTTTTTAGACATTGGCAATAGCCTTTGTTCTTATKCATTGAAACAATTATTCATCAGTCTTTTACCTCCTCTGGCCACCTTTCTGACATTAACACGTCTCATCTTGTCATCCATTCTGTCATGTTGGCTTTGTAACAACTCTTCAATGTTTTCTTGTCAGTTTAAACTTAACATAAAAGAAATCAGACTTAGTCTTTCCCTTGCCCTCTTCCTGTATCACACCAACCACTCCCTTGTTGAAGATATTGATAGGATGTTCGTATCCCAATCCTAAATGGACAAAACAATACCTGCTCCAGTTGTGCCATGATATTTCATGATGTTAATCTTGTTCAGAATTATATTTTCCCATACTAGTCATAATCTGCATCTTCATCTGCTTCCATTATGATTTCCATTGCCCTGCTTAGAAGAGATGAATTCTGTGTGAGCTCTTAGAAGGAAGGTAAAGCTGGAGGCAGGACACTCCTCACTCTTCCTCCTCCCTCCTGGAAGAACAAGAGCAATCCAGAGTTCCTCTGGTGGAGGAGGGGAAGGGACGTCTGGAAGGCAGTGATGCTCTGGATCCCAAAAGGGGAACAGTCAAGCACAGATCTAATGAAGTCACAGAGGAAGGTGAGAGAAGAGAGAATTGCTAAGGGCCCCTTGTTAGCAATAGCACAAAGCAGGGGCTGTTAAGGGAGMACCAGAAAGCAGCAGAGAGTCCAGAGAGTTTGAGAATATCTGCTGTTTTGTGATACCATCATAATTTTTTTCAGCACCGGAATCATAAAAAAATTGAAGTAGCATCATAGATCAATAGATACTCATTGCTGAGCTTCTTGGCACACAGTGCCCTCAGTGTTAAAATGTTTTTCATTCCTTTCATTTCATTTTTCCAGACATCTCAGCCATTTCTAGACATGGTTGCTTTTTACTTCTTAGTATATTACCGAAAGCTAAATCATTTAGGCAACTTTCATATTCTAAGCTTCCTTTAGGCAAAAAAAGGAAATGCCATAAAATGTAAATAATTTTTGAACAGTTCCTTCTACTGTGATGCTGACAGTCATTTAGTTAACGTATATATTACTTGAGAATAAAGTAATTTTTTCCCTCTTTGCCTTATTTCTGGGTATTTTTCAGTTTACTCAGAGATTTTTTTTTTGTGAAATGGGGATAGATTATTTTGTTAGATAAGATAAGGTAGACGCTGCTGTAAACTCTTCATGTTTGGTCATGCTAAGTCTCTAGGCAGCATCATCCACTGTTCTGCATCTGCTGGAGRAAAGGCAGGTGTGTTGTTGCCTGCAGGAGAACCAAGTGCAGATTTATTCCTAGGGTGATCATCCATTTGATATCTTCATAAATAAAACCTATGTTTTTTTTGTCTGGTAAATAATATTTGAAAAGAAAATTTGATGGTGTGCACTCACACCAACAGCTATCATTATGCAAAGAATGGCTGCTGCAAATTAGAATGACTTATCAGAACATTAAAATACTGTATTAGGGATTTGTGGAGTTTAAGGAATTGCAGTATATATTAATTAGTTGTGCTGCTGGCTTCTMTTGCCAATAAAAAGACTTTTTAGCTTGGTTTACCAATAAATCTGGTTAAAGTGGGTTCATTTTGTTATGTAATTTGACTAAACCAGGGAGTAATTTTTGAAAATGCAGCCTATATTATTTTGCACAAAATTAAGCTTGTTGCATGCTACTTCAGCATTGCACCTGCATTGTATTGATGACATAATGTCTAATAGCAAAGAACATGTTCTTCCCAACTCTTTGTGACAGATTTCCTCTTGATACACTTGGTTCCTAATATTAGTCTCAGTATCAGAGGATAACTTCACTGCCCTTGTGAAAAAGTAATAATTTATTTTAGGTAATGGTGAAATTTTCCCTAGAATGGTCATCTCTCCAGTGACCATGAAGGCAATCTCTATTTGGCAACAGGAACTATCAAAGGCCATTATATTTGCACTTCTTGCTTACTGAAAAGTCCTGTCATTGTCTTGAGCTGCTCACTGTAGTTCAAGGGGGACCAGAGAGCACCTAGATGAGAACAATATGAGCAATCAGAGACTTGAAAWATATAACTACAGTGAAAAGTCAAGGAAATTGGAGCAGGATATTGAAAGGAGCCAAAATAATAACTTGCAGATATGCAAAAGGTGAGTAGCAATCAGGAGGGCAACAATCTTCCTTGYGTGCACTGCAGGTGGCAGGGGTGTAATGGACTCAAATTGTAGGAGAGAAGGTTTGRGAAGGTATCAGGAAAAGCTTCTCATAATAAAGCTGAATCACTGAAAGCAATTGCCTGGGGAGGTGATGGAATTTCTTTTATTGGAAGCTTTTTAGAGCAGGATGGACAAACATTTCTCAAGTACCATGTACCATAGCTGCATTAGATACCTCCTTTCAGCTCTATCTTTTTTATTATTCTGATTGCTCCCTAGCTCTTCCTTCTTCAGGCTCTCTGAAAATGTTCCATTTCTGTTTTTTGAACACTTTAATTACCTTCACTGTGCTGTTATTTTTCTGTTAGTGAATATTTATGGCATTTCTTTTTAATTTGAAGTTTTATTCATTGACTTACATCCTCAGTTTCCTTGTAAGATCAGAAACTTAAGTCATCTCTGACCCCAGCCTCTCCCTGAYTGTGGGTCTGCCAAACATCATCTCCATCCTTTCTGGAATACTTCAATATTCTCCTTGAAGTCTGTACTAATGATGTCATTATTTTTTTTTATCTTAAAAGTGCATTGCCATATTTATGKCCTTTCAAAATCCATGCATCCTAGACTACTAGATCTAGGAGAAATGTAGTCAGATGTCACACCTGACACTGAAGAGAAGAATCTGTGTTGTATCACATTTTCTGCCTTTMTCTAATACTCAAAGATCATGTTAAATTTGCTGTCCACTGCCTCAAGAACTCCATTATCTTGTGCTACACTTCAACCTTGATGGCTCACTGCCTTCTCTGCCCACTCCCTGGGCACTGTTCATCCAGAAAACTTTCTCCTGAAAGTGAGCTATTGAGTCACTTTTTTTTTTTAAACCCCACTTTCCAATATTTTTTTTACTTTTTTGCAAATGATTGATTTACATTGTGTGTGGGTTTTGTGATATCATGTGCAAGGGATGTTGTACACAAAATTCACATTTGGTGGTTCTCTCACCAGAGAAAAGAGCGTTGTTTGGTTTGCACCACCTCCTTCCTTATATGAACTGTTTTTCATGAAATAAGAGGTTTAGATTTCRCACAACTTTGCTCCCCTTTCACTGATTATATACAACAGTGTTGCTGCCCAGTTAAATATCTTTACATTTGTCTAAGATTTTTGTTGCTTCTCTTAAAATTTATGTCTAGAAATGTGTGAATGCTCTGAGCCTGTGATTCAGAACAAATGCCTCACCTAGCTGCTCATGCATACTGGTCACAGCTATAATTTTGTGTGTGTTGTGTATGCTAAATCAATGTAAAATGCATAGATGTTCAATTTGTTGCACAGAATCACATTAASAATATTCTAAGATTTCTGAGTAGTATTTTTCTCCTCTGGCATATGGGAAATCTAAAAGTAATCTGAGAAATGCTGCCTGGAATAAGTCACTTTTTTCTTTTTCAAATAGACCAAATTTGTGCGTGTGTTTATTCCTAGAATACACACTAACACCTCAAAACCTGTTGATGTTTTGCTTGAGTCCTCGAGTCCTTAAAGTTTTTAAAAATTCTAAATCAGTTCTGAAGTGTATCCAATCTTTAAATGTGCAGAGAAAAGTATTTTTAATCCCTATATTCTTTTCTCTGCTTGTTTATTTCTGCCCTCATAGGCAAATAGGCATTTTAAATACCTTAAACATGATGTATAAGAGGTTTGTGTGGATGGAGGTTGTCATCCTAATATTTCATCCTAACAAGAGAGTAAAACCTTTGCTTATTACCTTATGAGCTCTAGGATCTATAAAATCACAATTAGTTCYGAGAACCTGCTTTTGTGTAGGTTTTCTGATAAAAATATATCTTTCCACTTTGCAAAGTGTATTTGGCACATGTACTGCATAATCAGATGACTGCAGAAATTGTTTGGATAGAAAGATAAGATTTGTGTTGAACAAAATTGCAGAGAAATTTCATGCTCAATTGGAGGAATTTTGGCTTCCCAGCTTACCAGCCAAGTGTAGGTGTTTCAGTGGTATTGGCATGCTGTGAGTAGAACRCTTAAATCATTGCATTATGCATAATTGTAAATCCAGAGGATCAAAGTAATTATTCTGATTGTTTTCAAGCAAATATGTTTATATGTCTGTAAATGTTATGAATAATGACACCGTAGCTTTTAATAAATTCAATTTTTGCAACATCTCATTTCATAAAGTAGACAGGTACAAAATTCAGCAAATGCAAAACAATATTTATATACTTACAAGTACCTCTAGGATTCTCCTTGAACAAAGCTTGGTCATAGGAATCTTGCCTTGGGATATGAAATCCATGACAATGAGAGATTTCCAGAATTACTTAAACCAAAAATTCCTGTCAGAGTAACTAAAAAGCACATAGATGAGGATATTTCTCTGTTTGACTGGACCTTTCTGTACACCTGATTTGCACATGCCATCCTCTGACTGGCTGCTCTTTCTGGTTATGTGTATCTTCCTGGTATTTTGGTTTTAGATCAGAAGTTATTTCTTAMCTTTAAAGTTGGACATTTCTTCCTTTAAAAGGAAGGAACAGAAGAAAAACAGGAAATAGAAAAATAYTGGAATTTGAAAAATAAGTCAGTTCAATCAGGGTTTACAGGCCAATGGTATGATTCTTTAATGGTATGGAAGGAACCTTCTCCTTGGACAATTTCTTTTGGAAATCAAAAGATTATGAATGGTACACTGCAATAAACTGAACAGCAGAAGTTTAAATGGCAAGTTAGACTGCAGTGAAATTGGGCAGAACAGCAAGTTTGTATCAGGGTTATCTCCTTTAAAAATCAGCAGTATTTGTGATATGTGATCACTTTCAGCTATAAATGCAGTGTACTTTACAAATCTATTAGAGCTTCCTATAACAAAAACTGTAAAACATTATTGCTCATTAATGTGAAGCAGTAAAGTTTTTAACAGAGATATAAGAAATATTTTTTTTCTTTTTTTTTGTCTTTGGTATATATTTATCTTATTTGAATTTTATTTGAAGTAGAATTTTGCCTTTCCAAGTACTATTCCTTGTGCTATATCCTTGGCAAAATGACCTTTTTCTTATCTTTATTATCCAGCTTTCAGTAAGAAACTAGGAAGTTTATGGAGGTACTTGCTGTCAGTTTCTTGTCTCTACTTAGGCCTTTAAAAAAGATGTATAAATATTGAACCAGTTGGAGTTAAATAGTTATTCTTTTCTACAAACAACTTAATGGTTATTAAAGGAAAAGTCACTGGGCTGCTGGAAAAGTAGACAAGCAATTTATTTTCTATTGAGAAAATTTTCAGGTTGTAGGAATCAGAAGGAATAAAATATGCCCTTCTGAACGTGTTTAAATGTCATTTTATGTGCAGAAAARAGCATTATCCAGTGACTCACAAATGTAATTTATGTTTTGCAACACCAAGCACACAAGTGCAGGACACTCTAAGATCACCACTAAATATACCAAGAGTCACTGACATGACTTTGGCAACGAAATTCAGTGAGATCATTTCCCTCTGGGCACATGGATGCTGTAAAATGTKCCTTTCTTCTTCATTTATTTTTCATGAAGGAAATTTTAAAATTGTGTTGCAAAAAAAAGAGAGGGAAATATTACCATTTTCTTATAAATTAGGTCAGAAAAACATAAAAAATAATCTCCAAAGCTTTCTGTCATGTTCTCTGTACCTTCAGGGACTGATCTTGAGTGTTATTTGAATTACGTTCTCCCATCACTCACTTGTTAAACTCAAGGTAGAGTTGCACCAGGTCCAAATGAAGCACAATTTATATATCTTAAAAGATATACTAAAAGGAAAGTAGTTATGAACTTACTCTGATGGATTTRTTGAGGAATAGTGGATTTGTATGTATGGCTGAATATAGAGTGATTGCAGAAATATACTTTTTTAAAATTGAAAAGATGTTTCAGTTTTTTCATTTCCCAGTATAATTAAATGGTAGCGGAAGTGCTACAATCTGAATATTTAATTTTCTTTTTTTCCAGAATAGTTAGAGCATCTCTTTCTCTTCTCTTAGGACACTTTCATGGGCAACATGCATTGAAAGGAGAGCAATGTGCAGCATGTTTTGATCTAGCAACAGTTTATAACCAGTTTGCAACTACACTGCAAAATAAATAGCTAAAGAAGTTTTCAAGAAACTAACCCAGATGTCTGTCTCATTAGAGACTTTTAATTCTGTGAAGATGTAATAGCTCAAGGTGAAAAGGAAGCCAGAGAACTGGAAGGAGTACTCAGAGTGTAGGTACACATGCACTATGTATAGCCATTGACATTCACTACTGGAAATGGCATAAATCCAGTGCRTTAAGTGTGTGATGTCATGCTTTGGGTTTTTTTTTTAATGCATACATTTTGGCTTGAATTTATGTGAGAGAAGACAAAGTCAGAGAAAGTTTGGGATAGGGTTTGGCATAAATGATAGGAAAGTTTGTGCAAGTCTGTAGGCCAGCTAATATTTCAGTAACATTATTAATCTAGAAAAAAAAAAAACCAAAAACTTATATATCTTGTAATATTTGGAACTGGGTTTGTTCCAAAAAGTTCTACTGTGCAAAATGAGGAGGGGAAAAAAAATATAGTAAAAGGTTTGATTACAGACTTCAGGCAGTGTTTTACATGTGCTGTCTTAGCCACTGAGTATCTCGAGGATAAGGTAAAATCTTGGGTTTATATTTTTTTAGAAAGACAGCACAGAAAGCAAAGGGAAGAGCTGATGTTTTTGCAGCAATCTCTGTATTAGCCATTGTTGCAAGGTGTACTCTATTACTGTGTTTCAGACAGTTTTTCAAAGGGCTTAAAATGTCCAAGTGTCTCATAGAACTGAAGCCGCCCTTAAGAGGTGAAAGTAGTGCAATCAACTCATTATGTGGGGCAACAATTTTAAATCAGCTGGGAAAGTCAGAAAGCATTATTCAGAAGTGCTGCTTAATGAGAGCTGGGGCTGAATGAGAAATTCAAAAGCTCTTCTGTACAAGGGGTTATAATTGATCATTGCTTGGTGCATCATCTGTGTGATTGTAGGGCCTTGTATGTGCTTCCCTCTGCTCACCTGTCTTGTCCAATTTTAACTCTCACCAGCTTTTCTCTAGCAGGCAGATCTTTTCCAAACACCATTCTGTGCTGATGTTATGATCACTAATTTTGTTCCAAGGTGAGCACTTTGGACAGACAAATGCAGCTATTTGTTAGCTGAGTATTTACAGCACTAAAGATCATCTTCTCATCAGCTGCTTTAGAGGCTTTACATTAATAGCACCAAGGAACTGATCCTTGTTAGGAGAGCTCATGTTAAGCTGAAATTCAATATTTTCACTTAGTGAATTTGAATTAGCCAGWAAATCTAATCTTTGGGAAATAGCATTCATCATGCACAATAGAACCATAGACACKTTAGRTTGGAAGGAACCTCCTGTAGTCATGCAACAGTCAAAGAGACTGGGGATGAGCTAAGCCCTTGGGCAAAGTCAAGCCACCTCTGGTGAGATTGTTTAGGGCCCTGTTGGATGGTGTTTTGATTATTAAGGAAGATGATTGAGTAAACTCACTGGGTCCTGTTCAGATGTTTGACTTCTCTCACTGTGAAAAGCCTTTTCCTAATACCTCATCAGAATCTCCCTTCTAAAGACTTCTTTCTACTGCCTGTTTATTATTTTACCCTTATGACTGAAGGATGGAATTATCAGTCAGCAAAAGATCCCAGCTTAGGCTGCTCCTTTTAAGACTGAAAAAATCCTGTATTGTTAGATTTTTCTTCTAAAGCCTAGGTCACCCATATCTCACTGTTTGTTTGCAAAGATAAAGATATAATAGAAGACTTATTTGAAAGCCTTGCTGAAGTCAAGGGTAGCACCATCCAGCCCTGCCTTCCTCTGAGCCTGTCATACCATTACCAAAATTAACTAATTTGTTGAGGCAAACTTTGGCTTTCAAAAATCCATGCTAGATATCCCTGCTCAAATTCTTGTCCTTCATGTGGCTGGACAAAGCCTTTAGGGGTATTTCCTTCACGATCTTCCTGGGGATGGTGTGGAGCATGTGAGGTTGAACAGTCTGAATTTCCCCAGATCTTCCTTGTTGCTTTTCTYAAGTGTGTGTGTAACCCTTGCCTTTTTATACAGATCAGTAATTTCCCTTAATCACCACAACCAATCCAAGGGTTTTTTTCAGCATTTTCCCAGTGAAATCAGTCCGTTCCCAGTGTCCCTCCTGTCCTGTGGAGTTGTCTATATCCAATTTGTTTAAATGGTTCCCTGGCTCATTATGTCTCTACTGACTCAAGATGTAAAACATGACTGAAACAAAAATCTGTGTTGCCCAGGATTTCAGGTTCTTCAGTGTGTGTGGAAAAAAAGTTGKGTATAAAGTTCTTGCAAGAACTAGAGAAGTTTGATGTTAATTTAATCAAAGAACTGCTGTAAAGGCRCTTCCTTCAGCAGCATCATGTGAGAGTGCTCAGTGTCTGTTTTTCTGCTGATACTGGTAAAAAATATTTCCCAAGTTTTTCTCTTATGCCAGCCCCTAAATTCCATTCCTTTTTTCCTGRTCTTTTTATTTCAGAAGTTGCAATATGTACCTTTGTATATTATTCAGTGTTTTTTAGAAAATGTGTTTAAATTTTGGCAGTGCATCTGCAGTTATAAAACAGTTATGAGTAATGAGTTATTTGTGTGGTGAGACAAGTTTGGGGTGGGGGTTTTTGATGGTTCTTTTGGTCTTTCTGCCCTTATAGTAAATTAGGCACAGTTCAAAAGGATGCCAACCCAGAAAAGTTTACTGAAGCTTAGAGTCCAATATCAAATTTACAGAAAAATTTTGTGTGAAGAGCTGTAGTTGACCATGGAAAGCATTCTGTAAATGTGATAAGGTGGAGAAGGTGAAATTTCTTTTTTTTTTTCTTTTATTTTTTCATGTGCAGGATGCTTTGGCTGAAGTTCAATGTAAAGATCAGGGAAACTGCACCAAAGCTGCTTTCTATACTGTACAAATTGGCAATGCTTTTTTAGTTCTTCAAAGAAGAAACAAAAGAGCAAGTAGATTTCAGGC